>NC_053427.1:10943314-11140579 GCF_007990345.1 Gossypium hirsutum
CATGTTGCGAATCTTAGGTATTCAACGCTATAATTCTGAATGTACAACATGTAGAATTTTAACCATCAAAACATAATTTTAACATAACAAACATTTAAAAAATAGAAAAATAGGATGGAACGATAACGAATATGTGTGCCGTCATCCAGTGTACTATACCCATATTGCTTTTGCATATGTTATTCTCTCCATATTACCGTCCAGGTGTTTGTTTGGAGTGACGTAATAGTTCAATCTTAGTTTCAACGCAGAAACACATGTACGACATAATCATCTTTATTGACTATAGATCGTTATGCATTAAAATTAAAAAAAAAGTGTCTGTATTAATTTTTAATTATTAATAAATTATTGTTTTTAATTATTGAATGTTTTCTTATATTTAACGTATTCTATTAATATGGTTATAACACTTCCTATAATGCCAATTTTCCCCTACAAATCTCGTTCGAAATTAATTTTACAACCAGCTTAACTAGTAACATCGGATTCGCACAGATGGCAAGCTTAATGTTTATTCTGTACTAGTGGTTTTATTTTTAACTTGTGGTGTAGTAATGGCTACGAAGGAGAACGACCAGATTATTAAGGAAAGTAATTGTGAAACTAAAATGGGTTTGCCCTGTGTTCTAGAAGCTTTCACGAGTATTTTCAATACAGGGAGTATTTCTAACAAGTGTTGCGGCGAACTTGTTGTGTTGGGAAAAGTTTGCCACTCAGCATTAGTAAGAGACTCTTGAAATCCTCTATTCAAAGACCTAAACCAGCGACAATTATAGCTAAAGCATTCAGACATGGAATAATTGCCTTGCATTGATCGATTCACCATCTCCGTCTGCTAAGGATATAGGATTGCTAAAGCTAAAAATGGTTACCAGACGTAAAGGCCAAAATTGTTCTTTGTCTTTATTTTTGATATTGTTTCGAAAGCTTCATTAAAATGTGTCATTAAATTTAAAGCCTAGTTATATTATATTTAGTTGTACGCAAATTAAATGGTTCTATAGAAGCCATTACTTAATACACATAATTCTATACATGCCATTATTTTAAATTTTCTAGCACCGGAACACGATAATCATCTCAAATCGAGCACTACATATTGTTTCACATTGTTTAAATTGACACAAATAACATTATTATAAACATTAAGTTCATGTCAATAATGTGGAACTGGAATGTTCTAACGTGGTGTGAAATTAAAATAACCTCGATTCCTTGAAAGCCTTTATATAATTTAAATCCACATTGCCTTTGATGGAAAACGCCTTGACTTCTCGAAGTTTGAAAAGACACATATCGTGCGACAAATATCCTCCAAGGACGTGCACTATAATTTGTAATAGTTCCTTGCCTATGGACTCATTTGATTCATTTTCCATTTTCGCTCATTCGATACTAATCTAATAGTTATGACCACTTTCGTTACTGTAGAGGAGAGGCAATCTCGAAATCCACGTAAAAAATGATGTAACTATTCAAAGTCTTAACTCGATTTCCTTATTCTTCTTTCTATAAATTATCAATATCGAGAATGAAACTTCAAATATGTTGGCGACGTATACCCCGTATTTCCTGTTTAAAAAAGGATCAATTTATATAAAAACTAAATCCTATTCATTATTTGGGAAATGCCTACGAGAGTTATAAAATGAAACGTCATTTGTTGTTTCCAATTTCACTCTCTAATAGAATTTTTCATTTTCCAAGCTCTGTTACTTATTCCACTAAAAGCTTTCATTCATATTTCACTAAAATTAGGCCAGAACGCTTACACCTAAAAATTTAATGTAGAACGAAGAAGATAATAACCGAATTGGAGTCCCGCGATAAAGACATACATCGACTTAATATCAGAACGTGAAATATTGTTGATGAATTAATTTTGAATGTCAATCATTTAGTTGCCATTTTACATTTTACAAATATGATAAGTGTGATAAAAACTTTTTAACAACAACAAGGCTATAAGATTTTACCCTTTGCATAATTATTTCTACATTGTGGCACAAACATATCATTGTTAGGGGAATGTGGTATAGCTCATTCAATTTTGAGATGCACGTGAATTTTTAACCATCAACATAACATGTGCATACACAACTTCAAAAAATTAGAAAAATAGGATGGAACGTATAACGAATATGTGTGCCTGTCATCCACGTGTACTATATCCCATATTGCTTTTGCATATGTTATTCTCTCCATATTACCGTCCAGGTGTTTGTTTGGAGTGGACGTAATAGTTCAATCCTAGTTTCAACGCAGAAACACATGTACGACATAATCATCTTTATTGAACCTTATTTAAGTGATCCGTTTAATGCCATTTAAGAATTATAAAGGGAAGTATAAATGTGTGTCTTTGAATTAATATTTAGATTTGTAGTAATAAAAATTAATGCTAATTAAATTGAAATATTGAATGTTCTAATTAAATTGAAATATTGAATGTTTTCTTATATTGTAACGTATTCTAGTCTAATATGGTTATAACACTTCCTATAAATGCCAATTTTTTCCCCTACAAATCTCGTTCGAAATTAATTTTATGAACCAAGCTTAACTAGTAACATCGGATTCGCACAGCATGGCAAGCCTTAATGTTTATTCTGTACTAGTGGTTTTATTTTTAACTTGTGGTGTAGTAATGGCTACGAAGGAGAACGACCAGATTATTAAGAAAAGTAATTGTGAAACTAAAATGGGTTTGCCCTGTGTTCTAGAAGCTTTCACGAGTATTTTCAATACAGGGAGTATTTCTAACAAGTGTTGCGGCGAACTTGTTGTGTTGGGAAAAGTTTGCCACTCAGCATCAGTAAAGAGGACTCTTGAAAATCCTCTATTCAAAGACCTAAACCCAGCGACAATTATAGCTAAAAGCATTCAGACATGGAATAATTGCCTTGCATTGATCGATTCACCATCTCCGTCTGCTTAAGGATATAGGATTGCTAAAGCGAAGAAACGGTTACCAGACGTAAAGGGCCAAAATTGTTCTTTTGTCTGTAGTTTTGATATTGTTCCGAAAGCTTCATTAAAATTTGTCATTAAATTTCAAGCCTACTTAAATTATATTTAGTTGTACGGAAATTAAATGGTTCTATAGAAGCCATTACTTAATACACAATGATTTTATACATGCCATTATTTTTAATTTTATAGCACTGGAACTCGATAGCCATCTCAAATAGAGCACTACATATTGTTTCACATTGTTTAAATTGACACAAATATCATTATTATAAACATTAAGTTCATGTCAATAATGTGGAGTTGGAATGTTCTGGCGTGGTGTGAAGTGAAACAACCTCGATTCCTTGAAAGTCTTTATACAATTTAAATTCACATTGCCTTTGATGGAAAATTGCCTTGACTTCTCGAAATTTTGAAAAGACACATATCGTGCGACGAAATATCCTCCAAAGGACGTGCACTATAATTTGTAATAGTTCCTTGCCTATGGACTCATTTGTTTCATTTTCCATTTTCGCTCCTTCGATACTAATCTAATAGTTATGACCACTTTCGTTACTGTAGAGGAGAGGCAATCTCGAAATCCACGTAAAAAATGATGTAACTATTCAAAGTCTTAACTTGATTTCCTTATTCTTCTTTCTATAAATTATCAATATCGAGAATGAAACTTCAAATATGTTGGCGACGTATGCCCCGTATTTTCCCGTTTAAAAAAGGATCAATTTATATAAAAACTAAATCCTATTCATTATTTGGGAAATGCCTACGAGAGTTATAAAAATGAAACGTCATTTGTTGTTTCCAATTTCACTCTCTAATAGAATTTTTCATTTTCCAAGCTCTGTTACTTATTCCACTAAAAGCTTTCATTCATATTTCTCTAAAATTAGGCCAGAACACTTACACCTAAAAATTTAACGTAGAACGAAGAAGATAATAACCGAATTGGAGTCCCGCGATAAAGACATACATCGACTTAATATCAGAACGTGAAATATTGTTGATGAATTAATTTTGAATGTCAATCATTTAGTTGCCATTTTACATTTTACAAATATGATAAGTGTGATAAAAACTTTTAACAACAACAAGGCTATAAGATTTTACGCTTTGCATAATTATTTCTACATTGTGGCACAAACATATCACTGTTAGGGGAATGTGGTATAGCTCATTCAATTTTGAGATGCACGTGAATTTTTAACCATCAACATAACATGTGCATACACAACTTCAAAAATTAGAAAAATAGGATGGAACGTATAACGAATATGTGTGCTGTCATCCACGTGTACTATATCCCATATTGCTTTTGCATATGTTATTTTCTCTCCATATTACCGTCCAGGTGTTTGTTTGGAGTGGACGTAATAGTTCAATCTTAGTTTCAACGCAGAAACACATGTACGACATAATCATCTTTATTGAACCTTATTTAAGTGATCCGTTTAATGCCATTTAAGAATTATAAAGGGAAGTATAAATGTGTGTCTTTGAATTAATATTTAGATTTGTAGTAATAAAAATTAATGCTAATTAAACTGAAATATTGAATGTTCTAATTAAATTGAAATATTGAATGTTTTCTTATATTGTAACGTATTCTAGTCTAATATGGCTATAACACTTCCTATAAATGCCAATTTTTTCCCCTACAAATCTCGTTCGAAATTAATTTTACGAACCAAGCTTAACTAGTAACATCGGATTCGCACAGCATGGCAAGCCTTAATGTTTATTCTGTACTAGTGGTTTTATTTTTAACTTGTGGTGTAGTAATGGCTACGAAGGAGAACGACCAGATTATTAAGGAAAGTAATTGTGAAACTAAAACGGGTTTGCCCTGTGTTCTAGAAGCATTCACGAGTATTTTCAATACAGGGAGTATTTCTAACAAGTGTTGCGGCGAACTTGTTGTGTTGGGAAAAGTTTGCCACTCAGCATTAGTAAAGAGGACTCTTGAAAATCCTCTATTCAAAGACCTAAACCCAGCGACAATTATAGCTAAAAGCATTCAGACATGGAATAATTGCCTTGCATTGATCGATTCACCATCTCCGTCTGCTTAAGGATATAGGATTGCTACAGCGAAGAAACGGTTACCAGACGTAAAGGGCCAAAATTGTTCTTTTGTCTGTAGTTTTGATATTGTTCCGAAAGCTTCATTAAAATTTGTCATTAAATTTCAAGCCTACTTAAATTATATTTAGTTGTACGGAAATTAAATGGTTCTATAGAAGCCATTACTTAATACACAATGATTTTATACATGCCATTATTTTTAATTTTATAGCACCGGAACTCGATAGCCATCTCAAATAGAGCACTACATATTGTTTCACATTGTTTAAATTGACACAAATATCATTATTATAAACATTAAGTTCATGTCAATAATGTGGAGTTGGAATGTTCTGGCGTGGTGTGAAGTGAAACAACCTCGATTCCTTGAAAGTCTTTATACAATTTAAATTCACATTGCCTTTGATGGAAAATTGCCTTGACTTCTCGAAGTTTTGAAAAGACACATATCGTGTGACGAAATATCCTCCAAAGGACGTGCACTATAATTTGTAATAGTTCCTTGCCTATGGACTCATTTGTTTCATTTTCCATTTTCGCTCCTTCGATACTAATCTAATAGTTATGACCACTTTCGTTACTGTAGAGGAGAGGCAATCTCGAAATCCACGTAAAAAATGATGTAACTATTCAAAGTCTTAACTTGATTTCCTTATTCTTCTTTCTATAAATTATCAATATCGAGAATGAAACTTCAAATATGTTGGCGACGTATGCCCCGTATTTTCCCGTTTAAAAAAGGATCAATTTATATAAAAACTAAATCCTATTCATTATTTGGGAAATGCCTACGAGAGTTATAAAAATGAAACGTCATTTGTTGTTTCCAATTTCACTCTCTAATAGAATTTTTCATTTTCCAAGCTCTGTTACTTATTCCACTAAAAGCTTTCATTCATATTTCTCTAAAATTAGGCCAGAACACTTACACCTAAAAATTTAACGTAGAACGAAGAAGATAATAACCGAATTGGAGTCCCGCGATAAAGACATACATCGACTTAATATCAGAACGTGAAATATTTTTGATGAATTAATTTTGAATGTCAATCATTTAGTTGCCATTTTACATTTTACAAATATGATAAGTGTGATAAAAACTTTTTAACAACAACAAGGCTATAAGATTTTACCCTTTGCATAATTATTTCTACATTGTGGCACAAACATATCATTGTTAGGGGAATGTGGTATTGCTCATTCAATTTTGAGATGCACATGAATTTTTAACCATCAACATAACATGTGCATACACAACTTCAAAAAATTAGAAAAATAGGATGGAACGTATAATGAATATGTGTGCCTGTCATCCACGTGTACTATATCCCATATTGATTTTGCATATGTTATTCTCTCCATATTACCGTCCAGGTGTTTGTTTGGAGTGGACGTAATAGTTCAATCCTAGTTTCAACGCAGAAACACATGTACGACATAATCATCTTTATTGAACCTTATTTAAGTGATCCGTTTAATGCCATTTAAGAATTATAAAGGGAAGTATAAATGTGTGTCTTTGAATTAATATTTAGATTTGTAGTAATAAAAATTAATGCTAATTAAACTGAAATATTGAATGTTCTAATTAAATTGAAATATTGAATGTTTTCTTATATTGTAACGTATTCTAGTCTAATATGGTTATAACACTTCCTATAAATGCCAATTTTTTCCCCTACAAATCTCGTTCGAAATTAATTTTACGAACCAAGCTTAACTAGTAACATCGGATTCGCACAGCATGGCAAGCCTTAATGTTTATTCTGTACTAGTGGTTTTATTTTTAACTTGTGGTGTAGTAATGGCTACGAAGGAGAACGACCAGATTATTAAGGAAAGTAATTGTGAAACTAAAATGGGTTTGCCCTGTGTTCTAGAAGCTTTCACGAGTATTTTCAATACAGGGAGTATTTCTAACAAGTGTTGCGGCGAACTTGTTATGTTGGGAAAAGTTTGCCACTCAGCATTAGTAAAGAGGACTCTTGAAAATCCTCTATTCAAAGACCTAAACCCAGCGACAATTATAGCTAAAAGCATTCAGACATGGAATAATTGCCTTGCATTGATCGATTCACCATCTCCGTCTGCTTAAGGATATAGGATTGCTACAGCGAAGAAACGGTTACCAGACGTAAAGGGCCAAAATTGTTCTTTTGTCTGTAGTTTTGATATTGTTCCGAAAGCTTCATTAAAATTTGTCATTAAATTTCAAGCCTACTTAAATTATATTTAGTTGTACGGAAATTAAATGGTTCTATAGAAGCCATTACTTAATACACAATGATTTTATACATGCCATTATTTTAAATTTTATAGCACCGGAACTCGATAGCCATCTCAAATAGAGCACTACATATTGTTTCACATTGTTTAAATTGACACAAATATCATTATTATAAACATTAAGTTCATGTCAATAATGTGGAGTTGGAATGTTCTGGCGTGGTGTGAAGTGAAACAACCTCGAATCCTTGAAAGTCTTTATACAATTTAAATTCACATTGCCTTTGATGGAAAATTGCCTTGACTTCTCGAAGTTTTGAAAAGACACATATCGTGTGACGAAATATCCTCCAAAGGACGTGCACTATAATTTGTAATAGTTCCTTGCCTATGGACTCATTTGTTTCATTTTCCATTTTCGCTCCTTCGATACTAATCTAATAGTTATGACCACTTTCGTTACTGTAGAGGAGAGGCAATCTCGAAATCCACGTAAAAAATGATGTAACTATTCAAAGTCTTAACTTGATTTCCTTATTCTTCTTTCTATAAATTATCAATATCGAGAATGAAACTTCAAATATGTTGGCGACGTATGCCCCGTATTTTCCCGTTTAAAAAAGGATCAATTTATATAAAAACTAAATCCTATTCATTATTTGGGAAATGCCTACGAGAGTTATAAAAATGAAACGTCATTTGTTGTTTCCAATTTCACTCTCTAATAGAATTTTTCATTTTCCAAGCTCTGTTACTTATTCCACTAAAAGCTTTCATTCATATTTCTCTAAAATTAGGCCAGAACACTTACACCTAAAAATTTAACGTAGAACGAAGAAGATAATAACCGAATTGGAGTCCCGCGATAAAGACATACATCGACTTAATATCAGAACGTGAAATATTGTTGATGAATTAATTTTGAATGTCAATCATTTAGTTGCCATTTTCCATTTTACAAATATGATAAGTGTGATAAAAACTTTTTAACAACAACAAGGTTATAAGATTTTACGCTTTGCATAATTATTTCTACATTGTGGCACAAACATATCACTGTTAGGGGAATATGGTATAGCTGATTCAATTTTGAGATGCGCGTGAATTTTTAACCATCAACATAACATGTGCATACACAACTTCAAAAAATTAGAAAAATAGGATGGCACGCATAACGAATATGTGTGCCTGTCATGCACGTGTACTATATCCCATATTGCTTTTTCCATATGTTATTTTCCATATATTACCGTCCAGGTGTTTGTTTGGAGTGGACGTAATAGTTCAATCTTAGTTTCAACGCAGAAACACATGTACGACATAATCATCTTTATTGAACCTTATTTAAGTGATCCGTTTAATGCCATTTAAGAATTATAAAGGGAAGTATAAATGTGTGTCTTTGAATTAATATTTAGATTTGTAGTAATAAAAATTAATGCTAATTAAACTGAAATATTGAATGTTCTAATTAAATTGAAATATTGAATGTTTTCTTATATTGTAACGTATTCTAGTCTAATATGGTTATAACACTTCCTATAAATGCCAATTTTTTCCCCTACAAATCTCGTTCGAAATTAATTTTACGAACCAAGCTTAACTAGTAACATCGGATTCGCACAGCATGGCAAGCCTTAATGTTTATTCTGTACTAGTGGTTTTATTTTTAACTTGTGGTGTAGTAATGGCTACGAAGGAGAACGACCAGATTATTAAGAAAAGTAATTGTGAATCTAAAATGGGTTTGCCCTGTGTTCTAGAAGCTTTCACGAGTATTTTCAATACAGGGAGTATTTCTAACAAGTGTTGCGGCGAACTTGTTGTGTTGGGAAAAGTTTGCCACTCAGCATTAGTAAAGAGGACTCTTGAAAATCCTCTATTCAAAGACCTAAACCCAGCGACAATTATAGCTAAAAGCATTCAGACATGGAATAATTGCCTTGCATTGATCGATTCACCATCTCCGTCTGCTTAAGGATATAGGATTGCTAAAGCGAAGAAACGGTTACCAGACGTAAAGGGCCAAAATTGTTCTTTTGTCTGTAGTTTTGATATTGTTCCGAAAGCTTCATTAAAATTTGTCATTGAATTTCAAGCCTACTTAAATTATATTTAGTTGTACGGAAATTAAATGGTTCTATAGAAGCCATTACTTAATACACAATGATTTTATACATGCCATTATTTTTAATTTTATAGCACTGGAACTCGATAGCCATCTCAAATAGAGCACTACATATTGTTTCACATTGTTTAAATTGACACAAATATCATTATTATAAACATTAAGTTCATGTCAATAATGTGGAGTTGGAATGTTCTGGCGTGGTGTGAAGTGAAACAACCTCGATTCCTTGAAAGTCTTTATACAATTTAAATTCACATTGCCTTTGATGGAAAATTGCCTTGACTTCTCGAAGTTTTGAAAAGACACATATCGTGCGACGAAATATCCTCCAAAGGACGTGCACTATAATTTGTAATAGTTCCTTGCCTATGGACTCATTTGTTTCATTTTCCATTTTCGCTCCTTCGATACTAATCTAATAGTTATGACCACTTTCGTTACTGTAGAGGAGAGGCAATCTCGAAATCCACGTAAAAAATGATGTAACTATTCAAAGTCTTAACTTGATTTCCTTATTCTTCTTTCTATAAATTATCAATATCGAGAATGAAACTTCAAATATGTTGGCGACGTATGCCCCGCATTTTCTCTATTAAAAAAGGATCAATTTATATAAAAACTAAATCCTATTAATTATTTGGGAAATGCCTACGAGAGTTATAAAAATGAAACGTCATTTGTTGTTTCCAATTTCACTCTCTAATAGAATTTTTCATTTTCCAAGCTCTGTTACTTATTCCACTAAAAGCTTTCATTCATATTTCACTAAAATTGGGCCAAAACACTTACACCTAAAAATTTAACGAAGAACGAAGAAGATAATAACTGAATTGGAGTCCTGCGATAAAGACATACATCGACTTAATATCAGAATGTGAAATATTGTTGATGAATTAATTTTGAATGTCAATCATTTAGTTGCCATTTTCCATTTTACAAATATGATAAGTGTGATAAAAACTTTTTAACAACAACAAGGTTATAAGATTTTACGCTTTGCATAATTATTTCTACATTGTGGCACAAACATATCACTGTTAGGGGAATATGGTATAGCTGATTCAATTTTGAGATGCGCGTGAATTTTTAACCATCAACATAACATGTGCATACACAACTTCAAAAAATTAGAAAAATAGGATGGCACGCATAACGAATATGTGTGCCTGTCATGCACGTGTACTATATCCCATATTGCTTTTTCCATATGTTATTTTCCCTATATTACCGTCCAGGTGTTTGTTTGGAGTGGACGTAATAGTTCAATCTTAGTTTCAACGCAGAAACACATGTACGACAGAATCATCTTTATTGAACCTTATTTAAGTGATCCGTTTAATGCCATTTAAGAATTATAAAGGGAAGTATAAATGTGTGTCTTTGAATTAATATTTAGATTTGTAGTAATAAAAATTAATGCTAATTAAACTGAAATATTGAATGTTCTAATTAAATTGAAATATTGAATGTTTTCTTATATTGTAACGTATTCTAGTCTAATATGGTTATAACACTTCCTATAAATGCCAATTTTTTCCCCTACAAATCTCGTTCGAAATTAATTTTACGAACCAAGCTTAACTAGTAACATCGGATTCGCACAGCATGGCAAGCCTTAATGTTTATTCTGTACTAGTGGTTTTATTTTTAACTTGTGGGGTAGTAATGGCTACGAAGGAGAATGACCAGATTATTAAGGAAAATAATTGTGAAACTAAAATGGGTTTGCCCTGTGTTCTAGAAGCTTTCACGAGTATTTTCAATACAGGGAGTATTTCTAACAAGTGTTGCAGCGAACTTGTTGTGTTTGGAAAAGTTTGCCACTCAGCTTTAGTAAAGAGGACTCTTCAAAATCCAGTATTCAAATACTTAAACCCAGCGACAATTATAGCTAAGAGCATTTAGACATGGAATAATTGCCTTGCATTGATCGATTCACCATCTCCGTCTGCTTAAGGATATAGGATTGCAAAAGCTAAAAAACGGTTACGAGACGTAAAGGGCCAAAATTGTTCTTTTGTCTTTAGTTTTGATATTGTTTCGAAAGCTTCATTAAAATGTGTCATTAAATTTCAAGCCTACCTAAATTATATTTAGTTGTACGGAAATTAAATGGTTCTATAGAAGCCATTACTTAATACACAATGATTTTTTACATGCCATTATTTTTAATTTTATAGCACTGGAACTCGATAGCCATCTCAAATAGAGCACTACATATTGTTTCACATTGTTTAAATTGACACAAATATCATTATTATAAACATTAAGTTCATGTCAATAATGTGGAGTTGGAATGTTCTGGCGTGGCGTGAAGTGAAACAACCTCGATTCCTTGAAAGTCTTTATACAATTTAAATTCACATTGCCTTTGATGGAAAATTTCCTTGACTTCTCGAAGTTTTGAAAAGACACATATCGTGCGACGAAATATCCTCCAAAGGACGTGCACTATAATTTGTAATAGTTCCTTGCCTATGGACTCATTTGTTTCATTTTCCATTTTCGCTCCTTCGATACTAATCTAATAGTTATGACCACTTTCGTTACTGTAGAGGAGAGGAAATCTCGAAATCCACGTAAAAAATGATGTAACTATTCAAAGTCTTAACTTGATTTCCTTATTCTTCTTTCTATAAATTATCAATATCGAGAATGAAACTTCAAATATGTTGGCGACGTATGCCCCGCATTTTCTCTATTAAAAAAGGATCAATTTATATAAAAACTAAATCCTATTCATTATTTGGGAAATGCCTACGAGAGTTATAAAAATGAAACGTCATTTGTTGTTTCCAATTTCACTCTCTAATAGAATTTTTCATTTTCCAAGCTCTGTTACTTATTCCACTAAAAGCTTTCATTCATATTTCACTAAAATTGGGCCAAAACACTTACACCTAAAAATTTAACGAAGAACGAAGAAGATAATAACCGAATTGGAGTCCTGCGATAAAGACATACATCGACTTAATATCAGAATGTGAAATATTGTTGATGAATTAATTTTGAATGTCAATCATTTAGTTGCCATTTTCCATTTTACAAATATGATAAGTGTGATAAAAACTTTTTAACAACAACAAGGTTATAAGATTTTACGCTTTGCATAATTATTTCTACATTGTGGCACAAACATATCACTGTTAGGGGAATATGGTATAGCTGATTCAATTTTGAGATGCGCGTGAATTTTTAACCATCAACATAACATGTGCATACACAACTTCAAAAAATTAGAAAAATAGGATGGCACGCATAACGAATATGTGTGCCTGTCATGCACGTGTACTATATCCCATATTGCTTTTTCCATATGTTATTTTCCCTATATTACCGTCCAGGTGTTTGTTTGGAGTGGACGTAATAGTTCAATCTTAGTTTCAACGCAGAAACACATGTACGACATAATCATCTTTATTGAACCTTATTTAAGTGATCCGTTTAATGCCATTTAAGAATTATAAAGGGAAGTATAAATGTGTGTCTTTGAATTAATATTTAGATTTGTAGTAATAAAAATTAATGCTAATTAAACTGAAATATTGAATGTTCTAATTAAATTGAAATATTGAATGTTTTCTTATATTGTAACGTATTCTAGTCTAATATGGTTATAACACTTCCTATAAATGCCAATTTTTTCCCCTACAAATCTCGTTCGAAATTAATTTTACGAACCAAGCTTAACTAGTAACATCGGATTCGCACAGCATGGCAAGCCTTAATGTTTATTCTGTACTAGTGGTTTTATTTTTAACTTGTGGGGTAGTAATGGCTACGAAGGAGAATGACCAGATTATTAAGGAAAATAATTGTGAAACTAAAATGGGTTTGCCCTGTGTTCTAGAAGCTTTCACGAGTATTTTCAATACAGGGAGTATTTCTAACAAGTGTTGCAGCGAACTTGTTGTGTTGGGAAAAGTTTGCCACTCAGCTTTAGTAAAGAGGACTCTTCAAAATCCAGTATTCAAATAGTTAAACCCAGCGACAATTATAGCTAAGAGCATTTAGACATGGAATAATTGCCTTGCATTGATCGATTCACCATCTCCGTCTGCTTAAGGATATAGGATTGCTAAAGCTAAAAAACGGTTACCAGACGTAAAGGGCCAAAATTGTTCTTTTGTCTTTAGTTTTGATATTGTTTCGAAAGCTTCATTAAAATGTGTCATTAAATTTAAAGCCTACTTAAATTATATTTAGTTGTACGGAAATTAAATGGTTCTATAGAAGCCATTACTTAATACACAATGATTTTATACATGCCATTATTTTTAATTTTATAGCACTGGAACTCGATAAAAATCTAAAATCGAGCACTACATATTGTTTCACATTGTTTATGTAATAACCCAAATTTATCCCGGGCCCATAAATTAATAAATAAATAAATATAAAATAAAAAACAGTCCATTAATAAGTCCATTTACAAAAGCCCAAAGTTCGGTATCTTTGAAGCCCAAAATCCCTACACCCGGTTACAACCCAGTAAGCCTACCACTACCCAGCACCCGTTACACCCCAAACCCAAAACTCAATGGCCCAAACAAGACCCAACCTAAACAAGGCCTAATGCCTAAACAGAATCTGGAAACGCTAGGGTTTCCAGAAGCTTTGCGCCGTAAGCACCCCATTAGTCACGCCATTTCACCTTGCGTTGTTTCGACTACCCTTCATCGGTGCCGTGATTCCAAGTCCCGTATCTCGTTGTAATTCAGACGCAAATTGACGCCGTGATCAGTGCCCCTTCTTCTCCTCAATCATCTGCAAAAATGGAAAGAAAGGACAGAAACAAAACAGTATATGGCAAGGAAATATGTAAATATATGAAAAACAGTGGCTATAAAGCCGAATACTATCATTGTAATGAGGGGGATTTTTTTTGGACAGGGAATAAAAGATATACACTTATATTCACAGAAAAAAGAAGTTGAAGCAGTTTTCTTTAAAAGGTGATTTTATATTCTGTTATTTCATTCATCAACGAGTATACAAAGCGTTTTTTAAAAAAACTGTTGATCATAAGAAGGGAAAAAGATTACCCGTATTTCGCTTGAAAAGGCGGAGGGTTTTTAACCCTCTGACCACCGCGTGTGGTGGCGCGTGTGGCGCGTGAGCATGAGCTGCTCGGTGGCCAAAGGCCGTGACCGAAACACTTCTCTTCCCCCCTTGCAGAGAATTTCAAACCCTTTTTTTATATCCCGGTGTAAAATGAATTTTAGACTTAAGTTTTAACTTATATAATCTTTAAAAAACGGTGACGTTTTGCTTAATTCAATAAGCACTAAAATGGCACCGTATTAGGAAGAGGATCCGCGCGTTGACCCGATGACCCGGGAAGGATCCGCGTGTTTTTTAAGATTGGGTTAATTATTCAATTGGTCCTCCCACATTTTTTCAATTTCATTTTATTTATTTTTATTTTAGCCTTAGTATTTTAATTTTATTTCAATTTGGTCCTCATAGTGGCTTTAAAACTGAGTTGGTGGAAGCGATGTCGTTTTAGGATTAGGGTTAATTGCCCAAGGAGTCCTCTGAATTTAACGCGCATTTCAATCAAGCCCAGAACTTTCATCTATTTTGCAATTAACCCCAAATTCTTTAATTTAATTCAATTTTAATCCTTTTTTTAATTTTATTTTAAATACTTTTTATATTATTTATTTTTATAAATAGTAGTTATTATTTTTTATTTATATATATTATCCATTATATTATTTTATTGTATATTTTATCTATAAATTATATTTTATTATAAATTTCATTATATATTTCCTTATATTATTTTTATGTATCATCATTTATTAAATTTGAAAATTGTAAACTTTAAAAAAAATTACTCATATCATATTTATTATTTTATGCTTCATCTATAATACAGTTTATATTATTATATATTACGTTTACAAATTTTATTGCATGTTATATTTTACCATATATTATTCCATATATTACATTTATTTTATTATAAAATATACATTATTTTATTATTAATTAATTATGTACATTTTTAAAATTATTTTTTTAGAAACTAAGTGTAATAGCAATATTTAGTACATTATTTTTCTTATATACTTTATAATCTATGTATATTACATCATATGTTAAATGGATTTAAAGATTTTATATATTTTTTTTTGTGCATGTAATCCTTTTTAAAAATATCATCTATTATATTTCTATTCTCTTAAAAAAAATCTTAATGTTTTATATTATTTATTTAAAATATTTAACATGTATAATATTTCTAATTGTTTTAATAATAAAGTTTTTTTTATTTTTCTATGTATATATTAAATTGTTATATATTATTATATCCTTTTCTTTTAATTTTTTTTACTTACTTAAATATGTTAATTATTATATATATATGTTTTTTAAATATTATCATTTTTTTCTTCTTCATAAATATTAATTTGGTGTTTTAGTTATTCGTATTTGTTTTCTTAAGTGTTATTTTGTCACTCCTTATTATTATAAATTTTGATTTCCACTTCTACTTTTATATTCTTTAACTTATTATGAATTGTTTTTGTATTTCTATTTACTAATATTGTATAGGTTTATCTTTTAGCATAATCATCTTATGATGTGTATATTTCATTATTTTAGGTTATTTCTTATTTGCCTATATTATTATGAATTGTAATATGTTGTAATTTATTACCTTTGGTATATTTGTCTTGTGATATATATATTAACACCATTCTTCTGCATGAGTAAACGTTTTAAATAAAGAAATTTATTTTTACCAAATTACTCAAAAGTTTTCAAAAATAAAAAAGGCAATGCTTGGTATTTGGAAGCCTCGAGAAAGGTAGTGCCCTAACTTACTGGATATAGCGTTTTATCGTTTTGAGATAGGGATTTTCAAAAAGGGTTGTCTTAGCTCCGAATGTCTTAAAAATATTGCTTCCTAATTTGTTGGATGTAATATTTTGATTCATTTGATACAAGCGAACCCTAATTTTCAAAATTAAAATATTCTGAAGGGGATCGGATCTTAAAAATTTTAAACTTCTGACATTAAAGACATTTGATAGTCAATTAGGTACCAATTTTTGGGCGTTACGAGGATGCTAACCTTCCCTCGTACGTAACCGACTCCCGAATCCATTTTCTCGACTTTCGTAGACCAAAATTAATGTTTTAAAACAAAGCATTTTATAAGGTGATCCAATCACACCAAAAAAGAATGGTGGCGACTCTCGTTTTCATTTTTAAAAAAGTCGATGCCCATTTTCAACCATCCCTTTTAGAAATGGTTACGACAGTTTAAATTGACACAAATATCATTATTATAAACATTAAGTTCATGTCAATAATGTGGACTTGGAATGTTCTAGCGTGGTGTGAAATTGAAACAACCTCGATTCCTTGAAAGTCTTTATACAATTTAAATTCAAATTGCCTTTGATGGAAAAATGCCTTGACTTCTCAAAGTACGTGCACTGTAATTTGTAATAGTTCCTTGCCTATGAACTCATTTGTTTCATTTTCCATTAATTCTCCTTCGATACTAATCTAATAGTTGTGACCACTTTCGTTTACGTAGAGGAGAGGCAATCTGGAAATCCACGTCGCAAATGATGTAACGATTCAAACTCTTAACTTGATTTCCTTATTCTTCTTCCTTTAAATTACTTGTTTTTATCAAGATCGAGAATGAAACTCCAAAAATGTCAACGACGTACGCCCCACAGTTTCCCTACTAAAAAAGGATCAATTTATATAAAAACTAAATCCTTTCAATTATTTGGGAAATACCTACGAGAGTTATAAAAATGAAACGTCATTTGTTGTTTCCAATTTCACTCTCTAATAGAATTTTTCATTTTCCAAGCTCCGTTACTTATTCCCCTAAAAGCTTTCATTCATATTTCAGTAAAATTGGGCCAGAATGCTTACACCTAAAAATTTAACGTGGAACGAAGAAGACAATAACCGAATTGGAGTCCCACGATAAAGACATAATTCGAGTTAATATCAGAACGTGAAATATTGTTGATGAATTAATTTTGAATGTCAATCATTTAGTTGCCATTTTCCATTTTAGAAATATGATAAGTGTGATAAAAAAATTTTAACAACAACAAGGTTTTACGCTTTGCATAAATATTTCTACATTGTGGCACATACATATCACCGTTAGGGGAATCTAGTATAGCTCATTCAATTTTGAGATGCACGTGAATTTTTAACCATCAACATAACATGTGCATACACAACTTCAAAAAATTCGAAAAATAGGATGGCACGCATAACGAATATGTGTGCCTGTCATACACGTGTACTATATCCCATATTGCTTTTTCCATATGTTTTTTCTCCATATTACCGTCTAGGTGTTTGTTTGAAGTGGACGTAATAGTTCAATCCTAATTTCAACGCAGAAAAACACATGTACGACATAATCATATTTATTGAACCTTATTTAAGTGATCTGTTTAAGGCCATTTAAGAATTATAAAGGGAAGTGTAAATGTGTGTCTTTGAATTAATATTTAGATTTGTAGTAATAAAAATTAATGCTAATTAAACTGAAATATTGAATGCTAGAATTAAATTGAAATATTGAATTTTTCTTTATTGTAACGTATTCTAGTCTAATGTGGTTATAACACTTCCTATAAATGCTAGTTTTCTCCCCTGCAAATCTCGTTCGAAATAAATTTTACGAACCAAGTTTAACTAGTAACATCAGATTCGCACAGCATGGCAGGCCTTAATGTTTATTCCGTACTAGTGGTTTTATTTTTAACTTGTGGGGTGGTAATGGCTACGAAGGAGAACGACCAGATTATTAAGGAAAATAATTGTGAAAGTAAAATGGGTTTGCCTTGTGTTCTAGAAGCTTTCACGAGTATTTTCAATACAGGGAGTATTTCTAACAAGTGTTGCGGTGAACTTTTTGCGTTGGAGAAAGTTTGCCACTCAGCATTAGTAAAGAGGACTCTTGAAAATCCTGTATTCAAAGACCTAAACCCAGTGACAATTATAGCTAAGAGCATTCAGACATGGAATAATTGCCTTGTATTGATCGATTCACCATCTCTGTCTGCTTAAGGATATAGGATTGCTAAAGCTAAAAAATGGTTACCAGACGTAAAGGGCCAAAATTGTTCTTTTGTCATTAGTTTTGATATTGTTCCGAAAGCTTCATTAAAATGTGTCATTAAATTTAAAGCCTACATAAATTATATTTAGTTGTACGGAAATTAAATGGTTCTATAGAAGCCATTACTTAATACACAATGATTTTATACATGCCATTATTTTTAATTTTATAGCACTAGAACTCGATAACCATTCTCAAATCGAGCACTACATATTGTTTCACATTGTTTAAATTGACACAAATATCATTATTATAAACATTAAGTTCATGTCAATAATGTGGACTTGGAATGTTCTAGCGTGGTGTGAAATTGAAACAACCTCGATTCCTTGAAAGTCTTTATACAATTTAAATTCACATTGCCTTTGATGGAAAAATGCCTTGACTTCTCAAAGTTTTGAAAAGAGACATATCGTGCCACGAAATATCCTCCAAAGGACGTGCACTGTAATTTGTAATAGTTCCTTGCCTATGGACTCATTTGTTTCATTTTCCTTTTTTGCTCCTTCGATACTAATCTAATAGTTGTGACCACTTTCGTTTCTGTAGAGGAGAGGCAATCTGGAAATCCACGTCGAAAATGATGTAACGATTCAAACTCTTAACTTGATTTCCTTATTCTTCCTCCTTTAAATTACTTGTTTTTATCAAGATCGAGAATGAAACTCCAAAAATGTCAACAACATACGCCCCACATTTTCCCTACTAAAAAAGGATCAATTTATATAAAAACTAAATCCTTTTCATTATTTGGGAAATACCTACGAGAGTTATAAAAATGAAACGTCATTTGTTGTTTCCAATTTAACTCTCTAATAGAATTTTTCATTTTCCAAGTTCCATTACTTATTCCCCTAAAAGCTTTCATTCATATTTCAGTAAAATTCGGCCAGAATGCTTACACCTAAAAATTTAACGTGGAACGAAGAAGACAATAACCGAATTGGAGTCCCACGATAAAGTCATAATTCGACTTAATATCAAAACGTGAAATATTGTTTATAAATTAATTTTGAATGTCGATCATTTAGTTGCCATTTTCCCTTTTAGAAATATGATAAGTGTGATAAAAAAATTTTAACAACAACAAGGTTTTACGCTTTGCATAATTATTTCTTCATTGTGGCACATACATATCACTATTAGGGGAATCTAGTATAGCTCATTCCATTTTGAGATGCACGTGAATTTTTAACCATCAACATAACATGTGCATACACAACTTCAAAAAATTAGAAAAATAAGATGGCATGCGTAACGAATATGTGTGCCTGTCATACACGTGTACTATATCCCATATTGCTTTTTCCATATGTTTTTTCTCTATATTACCGTCTAGGTGTTTGTTTGAAGTGGACGTAATAGTTCAATCCTAGTTTCAACGCAGAAAAACACATGTATGACATAATCATATTTATTGAACCTTATTTAAGTGATCTGTTTAAGGCCATTTAAGAATTATAAAGGGAAGTGTAAATGTGTGTCTTTGAATTAATATTTAGATTTTTAGTAATAAAAATTAATGCTAATTAAACTGAAATATTGAATGTTAGAATTAAATTGAAATATTGAATGTTTTCTTTTATTGTAACGTATTCTAGTCTAATGAGGTTATAACACTTCCTATAAATGTCAGTTTATTCCCCTGCAAATCTCGCTCGAAATTAATTTTACGAACCAAGTTTAACTAGTAACATCAGATTCGCACAGCATGGCAAGCCTTAATGTTTATTCTGTACTAGTGGTTTTATTTTTAACTTGTGGGGTGCTAATGGCTACGAATGAGAACGACCAGATTATTAAGGAAAATCATTGTGAAACTAAAATGGGTTTGCCCTATGTTCTAGAAGCTTTCACGAGTATTTTCAATACAGGGAGTATTTCTAACAAGTGTTGCGGCGAACTTGTTGTGTTGGGAAAAGTTTGCCACTCAGCATTAGTAAAGAGGACTCTTGAAAATCCTGTATTCAAAGACTTAAACCCAGCGACAATTATAGCTAAGAGCATTCAGACATGGAATAATTGCTGCATTGATCGATACACCATCTCCGTTTGCTTAAGGATATAGGATTGCTAAAGCTAAAAAACGGTTACCAGACGTAAAGGGCAAAAATTGTTCTTTTGTCTTTATTTTTGATATTGCTCCAAAAGCTTCATTAAAATGTGTCATTAAATTTAAAGCCTACATAAATTATATTTAGTTGTACGGAAATTAAATGGTTCTATAGAAGCCATTACTTAATACACAATGATTTTATACATGCCATTGTTTTTAATTTTATAGCACCGGAACATGATAACCATCTCAAATCGAGCACTACATATTGTTTCACGTTGTTTAAATTGACACAAATATCATTATTATAAACATTAAGTTCATGTCAATAATGTGGAATTGGAATGTTCTAGCGTGGTGTGAAATTGAAACAACCTCGATTCCTTGAAAGCCTTTATACAATTTAAATTCACATTGCCTTTGGTGGAAAAATACCTTGACTTCTCGAAGTTTTGAAAAGACACATATCGTGCCATGACATATCCTTCAAAGGACGTGCACTGTAATTTGTAATACTTCCTTGCCTATGGACTCATTTGTTTCATTTTCCATTTTCCCTCCTTCGATAATCATCTAATAGTTATGACCACTTTCGTTTCCGTAGAGGAGAGGCAATCTCGAAATCCACGTCGAAAATGATGTAACGATTCAAAGTCTTAACTTGATTTCCTTATTCTTCTTCCTTTAAATTACTTGTTTTTATCAAGATCGAGAATGAAACTCCAAAAATGTCAACAACGTACGCCCCATATTTTCCCTACTAAAAAAGGATCAATTTATATAAAAACTAAATCCTTTTCATTATTTGGGAAATACCTACGAGAGTTATAAAAATGAAACGTCATTTGTTGTTTCCAATTTCACTCTCTAATAGAATTTTTCATTTTCCAAGCTCCATTACTTATTATACTAAAAGCTTTCATTCATATTTCAGTAAAATTGGGCCAGAACGCTTACACCTAAAAATTTAACGTGGAACGAAGAAGACAATAACCGAATTGGAGTCCCACGATAAAGTCATAATTCAACTTAATATCAGAACGTGAAATATTGTTGATGAATTAATTTTGAATGTCGATCATTTAGTTGCCATTTTACATTTTACAAATATGATAAGTGTGAAAAAAAAATTTTAACAACAACAAGGTTTTACGCTTTGCATAATTATTTCTTCATTGTGGCACATACATATCACTATTAGGGGAATCTAGTATAGCTCATTCCATTTTGAGATGCACGTGAATTTTTAACCATCAACATAACATGTGCATACACAACTTCAAAAAATTATAAAAATAGGATGGCACGCGTAACGAATATGTGTGCCTGTCATACACGTGTACTATATCCCATATTGCTTTTTCCATATGTTTTTTCTCTATATTACCGTCTAGGTGTTTGTTTGAAGTGGACGTAATAGTTCAATCCTAGTTTCAACGCAGAAAAACACATGTACGACATAATCATATTTATTGAACCTTATTTAAGTGATCTGTTTAGGGCCATTTAAGAATTATAAAGGGAAGTGTAAATGTGTGTCTTTGAAGTAATATTTAGATTTTTAGTAATAAAAATTAATGCTAATTAAACTGAAATATTGAATGTTAGAATTAAATTGAAATATTGAATGTTTTCTTTTATTGTAACGTATTCTAGTCTAATGAGGTTATAACACTTCCTATAAATGTCAGTTTATTCCCCTGCAAATCTCGCTCGAAATTAATTTTACGAACCAAGTTTAACTAGTAACATCAGATTCGCACAGCATGGCAAGCCTTAATGTTTATTCCGTACTAGTGGTTTTATTTTTAACTTGTGGGGTGGTAATGGCTACGAAGGAGAACGACCAGAATATTAAGGAAAATGATTGTGAAACTAAAATGGGTTTGCCCTATGTTCTAGAAGCTTTCACGAGTATTTTCAATACAGGGAGTATTTCTAACAAGTGTTGCGGCGAACTTGTTGTGTTGGGAAAAGTTTGCCACTCAGCATTAGTAAAGAGGACTCTTGAAATTCCTGTATTCAAAGACCTAAACCCAGCGACAATTATAGCTAAGAGCATTCAGACATGGAATAATTGCTGCATTGATTGATTCACCATCTCCGTCTGCTTAAGGATATGGGATTGCTAAAGCTAAAAAATGGTTACCAGACGTAAAGGGCCAAAATTGTTCTTTTGTCTTTATTTTTGATATTGCTCCAAAAGCTTCATTAAAATGTGTCATTAAATTTAAAGCCTACATAAATTATATTTAGTTGTATGGAAATTAAATGGTTCTATAGAAGCCATTACTTAATACACAATGATTTTATACATGCCATTGTTTTTAATTTTATAGCACCGGAACATGATAACCATCTCAAATCGAGCACTACATATTGTTTCACGTTATTTAAATTGACACAAATATCATTATTAAAAACATTAAGTTCATGTCAATAATGTGGAATTGGAATGTTCTAGCGTGGTGTGAAATTGAAACAACCTCGATTCCTTGAAAGCCTTTATACAATTTAAATTCACATTGCCTTTGATGGAAAAATACCTTGACTTCTCGAAGTTTTGAAAAGACACATATCGTGCCTTGAAATATCCTTCAAAGGACGTGCACTGTAATTTGTAATACTTCCTTGCCTATGGACTCATTTGTTTCATTTTCCATTTTCCCTCCTTCGATAATAATCTAATAGTTATGACCACTTTCGTTTCCGTAGAGGAGAGGCAATCTCGAAATCCACGTCGGAAATGATGTAACGATTCAAAGTCTTAACTTGATTTCCTTATTCTTCTTCCTTTAAATTACTTGTTTTTATCAAGATCGAGAATGAAACTCCAAAAATGTCAACAACGTACGCCCCACATTTTCCCTACCAAAAAAGGATCAATTTATATAAAAACTAAATCCTATTCATTATTTGGGAAATACCTACGAGAGTTATAAAAATGAAACGTCATTTGCTGTTTCCAATTTCACTCTCTAATAGAATTTTTCATTTTCCAAGCTCTGTTACTTATTCGACTAAAAGCTTTAATTCATGTTTCAGTAAAATTGGGCCAGAACGCTTACAACTAAAAATTTAACGTAGAACGAAGAAGACAATAACCGAATTGGAGTCCCATGATAAAAACATACATCGACTTAATATCAGAACGTGAAATATTGTTGATGAATTGTTTTTGAATGTCAATCATTTAGTTTATATTTTACATTTTACAAATATGATAAGTGTGATAAAAACTTTTTAACAGCAACAAGGTTATAAGATTTTACGCTTTGCATGATTATTTCTACGTTGTGGCACAAACATGTCACTGTTAGGGGAATCTGGTATAGCTCATTCAATTTTGAGATGCACGTGAATTTTTAACCATCAACATAACATGTGCATACACAACTTCAAAAAATTAGAAAAATAGGATGGCACGCATAACGAATATGTGTGCCTGTCATGCACGTGTACTATATCCCATATTGCTTTTTCCATATGTTTTTTCTCCATATTAGCATCCAGGTGTTTGTTTGGACTGGGCGTGATAGTTCAATCCTAGTTTCAACGCAGAAACACTTGTAGGACATAATCATCTTTATTGAACCTTATTTAAGTGATCAGTTTAATGCCATTTAAGAATTATAAAGGGAAGTATAAATGTGTGTCTTTGAATTAATATTTAGATTTGTAGTAATACAAATTAATGCTAATTAAACTGAAATATTGAATATTAGAATTAAATTGAAATATTGAATGTTTTCTTTTATTGTAACGTATTCTAGTTTAATGTGGTTACAACACTTCCTATAAATGCCAGTTTTTTCCTCTGCCAATCTCGTTCAAAATTAATTCTAAGAACCAAGTTTAACTAGTAACATCAGATTCGCACAGCATGGCAAGCCTTAATGTTTATTCCGTACTAGTGGTTTTATTTTTAACTTGTGGGGTAGTAATGGCTACGAACGAGAATGACCAGATTATTAAGGAAAATAATTGTGAAACAAAAATGGGGTTGCCCTGTGTTCTAGAAGCTTTCACGAGTATTTTCAATACATGGAGTATTTCTAACAAGTGTTGCGGTGAACTTGTTGTGTTGGGAAAAGTTTGCCACTCAACATTAGTAAAGAGGACTCTTGCAAAACCTGTACTCAAAGACCTAAACCCAGCGACAATTATAGCTAAGAGCATTCAGACATGGAATAATTGCCTTATATTGATCGATTCACCATCTCTGTCTGCTTAAGGATATAGGATTGCTAAAGCTTACAAACGGTTACCAGACATAAAGGGCCAAAATTGTTCTTTTGTCTTTAGTTTTGATATTGTTCCGAAAGCTTCATTAAAATGCGTCATTAAATTTAAAGCCTACATAAATTGTATTTAGTTGTACAGAAATTAAATGGTTCTATAGAAGCCATTACTTAATACACAATGATGTTATACATGCCATTATTTTTAATTTTATAGCACCGGAACTCGATAACCATCTCAAATCGAGCACTACATATTGTTTCACGTTGTTTAAATTGACACAAATATTATTATTATAAACATTAAGTTCATGTCAATAATGTGGACTTGGAATGTTCTAGCGTGGTGTGAAATTGAAACAACCTCGATTCCTTGAAAGCCTTTATACAATTTAAATTCACATTGCCTTTGATGGAAAAATGACTTGACTTCTCGAAGTTTTGAAAAGACACATATCGTGCCACGAAATATCCTCCAAAGGACGTGCACTGTAATAGTTCCTTGCCTATGGACTCATTTGTTTCATTTTCCATTTTCCCTCCTTCGATAATAATCTAATAGTTATGACCACTTTCGTTTCCGTAGTGGAGAGGCAATGTCAAAATCCACGTCGAAAATGATGTAACGATTCAAAGTCTTAACTTGATTTCCTTATTCTTCTTCCTTTAAATTACTTGTTTTTATCAAGATCGAGAATGAAACTCCAAAAATGTCAACAACGTACGCCCCACATTTTCCCTACTAAAAAAGGATCAATTTATATAAAAATTAAATCCTTTTCATTATTTGGGAAATACCTACGAGAGTTATAAAAATGAAACGTCATTTGTTGTTTCCAATTTCACTCTCTAATAGAATTTTTCATTTTCCAAGCTCTGTTACTTATCCCACTAAAAGCTTTCATTCATATTTCAGTAAAGTTGTGCCAGAACGCTTACACCTAAAAATTTAACGTAGAACGAATGAGACAATAACCGAATTGGAGTCCCACGATAAAGACATATATCGCCTTAATATCAAAACATGAAATATTGTTGATGAATTAATTTTCAATGACAATCATTTAGTTGCCATTTTCCATTTTACAAATATGATAAGTGTGATAAAAACTTTTTAACAACAACAAGGTTATAAGATTTTACGCTTTGTATAATTATTTCTACATTGTGGCACCTACATATCACTGTTAGGGGAATCTAGTATAGCTCATTCAATTTTGAGATGCACGTGAATTTTTAACCATCAACATAACATGTGCATACACAACTTCAAAAAATTAGAAAAATAGGATGGCACGCATAACGAGTATGTGTGCTTGTCATGTAAGTGTACTATATCTCATATTGCTTTTTCCATATGTTTTTTCTCCATATTACCGTCCAGGTGTTTGTTTGGAGTGGACGTAATAGTTCAATCCTAGTTTCAACGCAGAAACACATGTACGACATAATCATCTTTATTGAACCTTATTTAAGTGATCCGTTTAATGCCATTTAAGAATTATAAAGGGAAGTATAAATGTGTGTCTTTGAATTAATATTTAGATTTGTAGTAATGAAAATTAATGCTAATTAAACTGAAATATTGAATGTTAGAATTAAATTGAAATATTGAATGTTTTCTTTTATTGTAACGTATTCTAGTCTAATATGGTTATAACACTTCCTACAAATGCCAGTTTTTTCCCCTGCAAATCTCGTTCGAAATTAATTCTAAGAACCAAGTTTAACTAGTAACATCAGATTCGCACAGCGTGGCAAGCCTTAATGTTTATTCCGTACTAGTGGTTTTATTTTTAACTTGTGGGGCAGTAATGGCTACGAAGGAGAACTACCAGATTATTAAGGAAAATAACTGTGAAACTAAAATGGGTTTGCCCTGTGTTCTAGAAGCTTTCACGAGTATTTTTCAATACAGGGAGTATTTCTAACAAGTGTTGCGGCGAACTTGTTGTGTTGGGAAAAGTTTGCCACTCAGCATTAGTAAAGAGGACTCTTGAAAATCCTGTATTCAAAGACCTAAACCCAGGGACAATTATAGCTAAGAGCATTCAGACATGGAATAATTGCTGCATTGATCGATTCACCATCTCCGTCTTCTTAAGGATATAGGATTGCTAAAGCTAAAAAACGGTTACCAGACGTAAAGGGCCACAATTGTTCTTTTGTCTTTATTTTTGATATTGCTCCGAAAGCTTCATTAAAATGTGTCATTAAATTTAAAGCCTACTTAAATTATATTTAGTTGTACGGAAATTAAATGGTTCTATAGAAGCCATTACTTAATACACAATGATTTTATACATGCCATTGTTTTTAATTTTATAGCACCGGAACATGATAACCATCTCTAATCGAGCACTACATATTTTTTCACATTGTTCAAATTGACACAAATATCATTATTATAAACATCAAGTTCATGTCAATAATGTGGAAATGGAATGTTCTAGCGTGGTGTGAAATTGAAACAAGCTCGATTCCTTGAAAGCCTTTATACAATTTAAATTCACATTGCCTTTGATGGAAAAATGACTTGACTTCTCGAAGTTTTGAAAAGACACATATCGTGCCACGAAATATCCTTCAAAGGACGTGCACTGTAATTTGTAATAGTTCCTTGCCTATGGACTCATTTGTTTCATTATACATTTTCGCTCCTTCGATCATAATCTAATAGTTATGACCATTTTCGTTTCCGTAGAGGAGAGGCAATGTCAAAATCCACGTCGAAAATGATGCAACGATTCAAAGTCTTAACTTGATTTCCTTATTCTTCTTCCTTTAAATTACTTGTTATTATCAAGATCGAGAATGAAACTCCAAAAATGTCAACAACGTACACCCCACATTTTCCCTACTAAAATAGGATCAATTTATATAAAAACTAAATCCTTTTCATTATTTGGGGAATACCTACGAGAGTTACAAAAATGAAACGTCATTTGTTGTTTCCAATTTCACTCTCTGATAGAATTTTTCATTTTCCAAGCTCTGTTACTTATTCCACTAAAAGCTTTCATTCATATTTCAGTAAAATTGTGCCAGAACGGTTGCACCTAAAAATTTAACGTAGATGAGACAATAACCGAATTGGAGTCCCAAGATAAAGACATACATCGAATTAATATCACAACGTGAAATATTGTTGATGAATTAATTTTGAATGTCAATCATTTAGTTGCCATTTTCCATTTTACAAATATGATAAGTGTGATAAAAACTTTTTAACAACAACAAGGTTATAAGATTTTACGCTTTGCATAATTATTTCTACATTGTGGCACCTACATATCACTATTAGGGGAATCTAGTATAGCTCATTCAATTTTGAGATGCACGTGAATTTTTAACCATCAACGTAACATGTGCATACACAACTTCAAAAAATTAGAAAAATAGGATGGCACATATAACGAGTATGCGCGCCTCTCATGTAAGTGTACTATATCCCATATTGCTTTGTCCATATGTTTTTTCACCATATTACCGTCCAGGTGTTTGTTTGGAGTGAACGTAATAGTTTAATCCTAGTTTGAACGCAGAAACGCATGTACGACATAATCATCTTTATTGAACCTTATTTAAGTGATCCGTTTAATGCCATTTAATAATTATAAAGGGAAGTATAAATGTGTGTCTTTGAATTAATATTTAGATTTGTAGTAATGAAAATTAATGCTAATTAAACTGAAATATTGAAAGTTAGAATTAAATTGAAATATTGAATGTTATCTTTTATTGTAACGTATTCTAGTCTAATATGGTTATAACACTTCCTATAAAAGCTAGTTTTTTCCCCTACAAATCTCGTTCGAAATTAATTCTAAGAACCAAGTTTAACTAGTAACATCAGATTCGCACAGCATGGCAAGCCTCAATGTTTATTTCGTACTAGTGGTTTTATTTTTAACATGTGGGGCAGTAATGGCTACGAAGGAGAACTACCAGATTGTTAAGGAAAATAATTGTAAAACTAAAATGGGTTTGCCCTGTGTTCTAGAAGCTTTCACGAGTATTTTCAATACAGGGAGTATTTCTAACAAGTGTTGAAGCGAACATGTTGTGTTGGGAAAATTTTTCCACTCAGCATTAGAAAAGACGACACTTGAAAATCCTGTATTCAAAGACCTAAACCCAGTGACAATTATAGCTAAGAGAATTCAAACATTGAATAATTGCCTTGCATTGATCGATTCACCATCTCCGTCTGCTTAAGGATATAGGATTGCTAAAACTAAAAAATGGTTACAAGACGTAAAGGGCCAAAATTGTTCTTTTGTCTTTATTTTTGATATTGTACCTAATTGGAGTCCCACGATAAAGACATACATCAACTTAATATCAGAACGTGAAATATTGTTGATGAATTAATTTTGAATGTCAAACATTTAGATGCCATTTTCCATTTTACAAATATGATAAGGGTGATAAAAACTTTTTAACAACAACAAGGTTATAAGATTTTACGCTTTTTATAATTATTTCTCCATTGTGGCACACGCATATCACTGTTAGGGGAATCTGGTATAGCTCATTCAATTTTGAGATGCACGTGAGTTTTTAACCATCAACATAACATGTGCATACACAACTTCAAAAAATTAGAAAAATAGGATGGCACGCACAACGAATATGTGTGCCTATCATGCACGTGTACTATATCCCATATTGCTTTTTCCATATGTTTTTTTCAGCATATTACCGTCCGGGTGTTTGTTTGGAGTGGACATAATAGTTCAATCCTAATTTCAACGCAGAAACACATGTACGACATAATCATCTTTATTGAACCTTATTTTAGTGATCCGTTTAATGCCATTTAAGAATTATAAAGGGAAGTATAAATGTTTGTCTTTGAATTAATATTTAGATTTGTAGTAATAAAAATTAATGCTAATTAAATTGAAATATTGAATGTTCTAATTACATTGAAATATTGAATGTTTTCTTTTATTGTAACGTATTCTAGTCTAAAGTGGTTATAACACTTCCTACAAATGCAAGTTTTTTCCCATGCAAATCTCGTTCGAAATTAATTTAACGAACCAACTTTAACTAGTAACATCAGATTTGCACAGCATGGCAAGCCTTAATGTTTATTCCGTACTAGTGGTTTTATTTTTAACTTGTGGGGCAGTAATGGCTACGAAGGAGAACGACCAGATTATTAAGGAAAATAATTGTGAAACTAAAATGGGTTTGCCCTGTGCTCTAGAAGCTTTCACGAGTATTTTCAATACAGGGAGTATTTCTAAAAAGTGTTGCAGCGAACTTGTTGTGTTGGGAAAAGTTTGCCACTCAGTATTAGTAAAGAGGACTCTTGAAAATCCTCTATTCAAAGCCCTAAACCCAGCAACAATTATAGCTAAGAGCATTCAGACATGGAATAATTTCCTTGCATTGATTGATTCACCATCTCCGTCTGCTTAAGGATATAGGATTGCTAAAGCTAAAAAACGGTTACCAGACATAAAAGGCCAAAATTATTTTTTTGTCTTTATTTTTGATATTGTTCCGAAAGCTTCATTAAAATGTGTCATTAAATTTAAAGCCTACTTAAATTATATTTAGTTGTAGGGAAATTAAATGGTTCTATAGAAGGCATTACTTAATACACAATGATTTTATAGATGCCATTATTTTTAATTTTATAGCACCGAAACTCGATAACCATCTCAAACCGAGCACTACATATTGTTTCACATTGTTTAAATTAACACAAATATCATTATCATAACCATTAAGTTCATGTAAATAATGAGGAATTGGAATGTTCTAGAGTGGTGTGAAATTGAAACAACCTCGATTCCTTGAAAGTCTTTATACAATTTAAATTCACATTGCCTTTGATGGAAAAATGCCTTGACTTCTCGAAGTTTTGAAAAGACACATATCGTGCCACGAAATGTCCTCCAAAGGACGTGCACTATAATTTGTAATACTTCCTTGCCTATGGAATCATTTGTTTCATTTTCCATTTTCGATCCTTCGATACTAATCTAATAGTTATTGTAACACCCCAAACTCGGCCTAGACGTTAGGACCGGATCCGACATGCCACATTGAAATGTTAAAAGCGTTTTTCCCTTCTTAGTCCAGGAAATCGTACTTGATGTTCAAAGGATTAGTTCATTAAGGGTTAAAGTGAATTCAAGCTGTGCACCAGGTAGGAAACCGAAAAAGAGGAGGTGAGTCCATCGGACTGCTTAAGTACCAAGCTCTTTCGGATCCAATCCTAGACATGCACACCGCCATTGCCACACTCCTACATCGTGTATTTCTTTAAGTTACCATTGTAATTATGTTCATTTTAAAATAAAACATATTTAATTTTGGGAAAACGTTATCATAGTAGAAGCCTTGTTCGAGATCGTGTTACTTTGAAATCAATTTATGTTTTTGAAAACGAACCCTAGATCTAGCCCATTTTGATAGTTAATATAAATTAAGTTCATCATAATAAAATATAAACCAAACCCATAAAAAAATAATAGAGCGGCCTTATTACATAATAAAACCCAAATCATCAAAGTAAATGAAAAATGAAGTCCAATTCACCAGAAGAAAACCATATTGCAGAACGAGTGGCCACTCCGAATCCCTCGCAGCTCCAAGCCCACTATGGTTGGGGATTACCTGCATGGATGAAGATAGGGGATGAGTTTGGGGAAACTCAGTGTGTAAAATTAACCCAACCATAGCCCATATCAGCTCAAACCACAGAAATAGAATAAATTGGCCTTAGCCCAGAACAGTATACAGAATTAAGCCCATAGGCCCATAACAGATCAGATCAGATATTTCATGTATATGCAGAACCCAACCCATAACCAACCACATACACCCCCTTACCAACCTTTCACCATGTGGGGAGACTACTCCACCCACCCAACCGTTACACGCCTTAGAAATATGTAGCATGGCTGCCAGAACAGATAATGTGACAGAGTCACCAGATACAGATAATCGTGGCAGAGCCACCAGAACAGAAATATGTGGCGGAGCCACCAGATCAGTTAATTGTGGCATAGCCACCAGGACGCTTCTTCCATAATATAACCCATGTCCCCATGCAACAAAGATTCATTCATGGCATACAACATACAGATTTAAATCAACATGCTTTTCAGTCAAAATTAACCCTAGGGGCATATCGGTCATTTACACCTAGGGGTATCATGGTAATTTTCCATACATAAGGGTATTATAGTAATTTAGCTACTTTTAGGGTTTTCATGCATATCCTAACCATTTACGTACCATCAGAACACTTACCGTGCATACTTACTGAATTGGGCCCGTTGGCCCATGACCCGATTTTTGGCCCATTAAGCCCAAATTATCAAAATGCACGAAATCGTGCGTACTGCAGTTTGTTACTTTAGATTACCAAATATACACACCCAACTATCTTGCGAGCATTCGCACACTCTCAAATTACCAAAATATCGACTTTTCGGCATTTCGGCTTTTCGGCCTTTGCCAATCTAGTCTTTGAGAGGGTGTTAGTTACATACCTGATTTGTAACGATACGCTGCCGAGATCCACACACGAACTACCTACAATTAGATTACTAACACGTTAATCTAACTACTAAAAATGAACTATAACTAACCCCTTACCACATTCGGCCCAAAGCACCATGGCACTAGCGAACCTACCTTTGCCGAAACTAGCGATTGTGTTTAGATTCAGTCATTTCCCCTTGTCCGAGCCTCTGATCAACAGCCTCTGAATTGCACTATCATCATAATAAACAATTGTCACAATCCCTTAAAGCCTTAAAGCCCAATCGACAGCCTCCCTAAGCCTTTAGAGATTTCGACTTTTCTAAATCCCAAAATAAAGAATAGGTTCGAAAACTTACCACCAGTTTCTTTAGCCAACGATTTCACTTAAGCTCTTATTTGATTCCGATGTAGATCTAACCCTCATATCCTAGCAGAAGTCAAATCTAAGAATTCGGCTATGCCCCTAAGATATGGGGTTTTCGGCTTTTAGTATAGTGAAGAAGAGATGAAGGTTTTGTAGTGGCTTTGTCGATAGAGGTTTGGGGTTCAGAAAAAGAAAGAGTTGATCACCAAGGATGAAGAAAGACGAAAAAGAAATCAATAGGTTTTGCTAGGAGAATTCGGCACAGACAATATGAACCTTCGGGTTTTCAGCTTTTGTGATATTCGGCTGTAAGGCTTAAAAAATAAAAAGAATAAAGAAGTGGTGAAGAGTAAAGTGGTAGAAAAATTCGGCTATGGAGAAAGAAGAGGAAAAGGTAGATGGAGAGAAAAAAATAAAGAAAAGAGGAGATGGAAGGATGGTCAGAGAATTGGCACAACACACCCAAATGCCGAAATTCCCACTACTACAATACCTAGCCGAATTTCCCATGCTAAAGTCCCTTGGCCAGCCACCTCTTGCTCCTTGATCAGCTCCTAGATTTCCTCCCTTATCTTTATCCTTATTCAATCCCCTTTTCATCTTAAACTCTCCCTAACAGAGTTCCCTCTTGAGTTCCATCACCTCCCCTTTTTGTGCACAAAAATAAACACCTTATTTGCTTGTCCTGCGACTCGAACTTGGGCTCTTCCTACACTTCTACACGCCACTTTTATAGCCTTCCCAGTGGCGCCACATGCCACTTTGCCACTTGTTTCCTTATGTCTTATTTTACCCAAATAATATTTAAGACCCTTGTTAACCAGAACCCCCTTTTCCCTTATGGATTAAAATTAATTAAACCCCGGACTTAATCTTAAACTTGGGCCTTCTAGAGGCCCACTAACATACTTAGACCTACGCCAAGCAGTTAAAACACAAAAATTCCAAAATTCACCAAAATTAACAGAAGTCCCGAAAATTGGGGCATTACAGTTATAACCACTTTCGTTTCCGTATAGGAGAGGCAATCTCGAAATCCATGTCCAAAATGATGTAACGATTCAAAGTCTTAACTTGATTTCCTTATTCTTCTTCCTTTAAATTACTTGTTTTTATCAAGATCGAGAATGAAACTCCAAATATGTCGGTGACGTACGCCCCACATTTTCCCTACTAAAAAAGGATCAATTTATATAAAAACTAAATCCTATTCATTATTTGGGCAATACCTACGAGAGTTATAAAAATGAAACGTCATTTGTTGTTACCAATTTCACTCTCTAATAGAATTTTTCATTTTCCAAGCTTCGTTACTTATTCAACTAAAAGCTTTCATTCATATTTTAGTGAAATTGGGCCTGTAACGCCCCAATTTTCGGGAATCTTGTGAATGTTGGCATAGATTTAATTATGTTAGTGGGCCTCTAGAAAGCCCAAACTTAAGATAGAACCCGACAATTTTAGTTAATTTTTGTTCCATAAGAAAAAGGGGGTGAAATTATGAAATAGAACCTATGTGAAAATGTTTGAAAATGCTATAGGCTAAATTGAAGTGGCCAAATAAATAGGAGTGCAAAATAGGTGGATTTGCATGACAAACCTCCCATTTTACATGAAGTGGCCAGCCATCATGTTGTTGTAGACAAAATGTACACTTGATATCCATAATTTATGGTACAAATTGATACAAATTGATAATAGGTTAGGTAAATGTTCCATGATAATGTGTTAGGTAAATGTTTCATGATAATGGGTTAGGTAAATGTTTCATGATAAGAATTTCATGTCTTTTGTATCAAAGAATTAAATGGATGAAATATGAAATTTTATTAAAAGAAAAAGGGGTGAAAAGAACAAAGTTTTGTCCATCTTTGTTCATCATAGCTGAAAGTTAGAGAAGAGAAAGGAGAGGAGAAAGCTCTTGAGTATTCGGTCATTAGGAGGAGGAAAATTGAAGGTAAGTTCTTGGTACCTTGCTTCTATTTTGAGGTTCATGAGTTCTTCTTGATTCTACCTTAACTCTTGAAGTATATTTTGATTTTTAGTTGTGTTGTGAGCATTTAGTCATGAATTAAAAAGAAGGAAATGGTTGTTGTTTCATGTTCTTTTGATGAAAAATGGAAGATAGGTGAAGTTGAGCCAAACAAATGAGCATGCATGTGCCTTAGATGTTAAAGGGAAAAATCAGCTAACATGTTGTGCTTTAAAATAATGAAATGGAGATTATACTTAAGTAAAATCATAGATATGTGATGATTGATTGGTGATATACATGTTTAAATAACATGCATGCAAGGTATGTGTGAAAGAGTGATTTGGTAATAAATCTGCTTGGGACAGCAGCAGTAACGTGACTTTGGAAAATCACCATAAATTGTGGGAGAAGAATTAGAAGCTGAATAAATTATGTAATTAAAGCTCATTGAGTCTAGTTTCTAGTGAAATAAACAAGAACATATTTTTAATTCTGTACAATGAGAAATTTGATTCGTAATGAAGGGTGGTCAGATTAGTCAAACAATGAAACATGGGAAACTTTAAGAAAAATCTGGTATTTATTGGCCACACGAAAAATTCTGAAACTTTTATGGATAGAGGATATATGAGTCTATTTTCAGGGAAAATTAACGGCACTTGATTTGGAGTTTCGTAGCTCTAGTTATAAATAATTTAGTGACTGTTGCTCAGGAAGACAGCTTGCAGTGAAATTATGATTATGTGGTAAACATTGACAAAAATTTGTTAATGAGTTGCTTATTGATTTCTTATAAGCTTACTATGATCTGTAGGTGTGGTTGGCCGAATATTGTATGGGGTTAATACGTAGTTCGTATTTGAATAGTTAGATTAACGTGTTAGTAATCCAATTGTAGGCAGTTCGTGTGTGGATCTCATCAGCATATCGTCGCAAACAGGTGTGTAACTATCACCCTCTTTCTTAGTCTGGATCGGCAAAAGTCGAAAAGCCGAAATGCCGAAAAATGGTATTTTGTAGATTTACGAGTGTGCGAATGCTCGTGAGGTAAATCGATTAATGTTTTTGGTAAATTGCAAATTTTGGACTGCAAAGTGCATGATTTCTGTGCCCTCGATATTTTTGGGCTTAATGGGCCAAAATTGGAATGATGGGCCAACGGGCCCAATTCGGTAAGAACCCTCGGTACGTGATTCTGTAGTACGTGAAAGGTAGGAATATGCATGAAAAACCCTAAAATAGATAAATTACTGAAATACCTTTAAAAGTGGAAAATTTACAGTTTTACCCCTAGGAGATAAATTACTGAAATACCCCTAGGGTTAAATTGACCTAAATGCATGTTTGACTGTTGTTATTTACTGCATGCCATGTTGTTATTATCTGATGCATGGGACTGGGATATTAACGGAGGAAGTACTGAAAGTGGCTTGTCCACGTACTGGAGGCTTTGCCTCAATTTACTGTTAACTGAGCAGCAAGGCTGCAACTGTGGAGTGTTGGGCTGGGTGGGTTGAGCTATTCCCCACATGGAGTGTAGGGCTGGTACAGGTGGAGTGTAGTGGTTGGTGGGTTGAGTAGTCTCCCCAAATGGGCTTGCATATGTTTACTGATGTTGCATATATTTTGAAATGGGCCTATGGGCCATACTGTTATCTGAATAAGGGGCTAAGGCCCAGTTTATTGTAATCTGAAAAGGGCTCTGGTCCATTATCACTGTTACCTGAATGGGCTTAGGCCCAATGGGCTTGAGCTGACTTGGACTTTGAATGGGTTTTCCTTACACATTGAGTTTCCCCAAACTCACCCTTTTTATTTTCATCCACGTAGGAAATCCCCAACCATAATGGGCTTGGAGCTGTGAGGGAATTCGGAGTGGCCACCCGTTCTGAAAGTTTGATTTTCTTCTGGTGAACTGGACATCCTTTTAATTACGTTTGAGGTTTTGGGCTTTTAAATGTAATAAGGCCGCTTATTTATTTTTGGTGGTTTTTAATATGTATTACTAAGATAGGTAATACTTATTTTAACTGTTGAAATTGGATAGCTTTAGGGCGCGTTTTCAAAAACAACAGTTGATTTCAAAATAACACGACAACAAGCAAAGCTTCCGCAATGAAAGTATTTTCCAAAACTAATCACTTTTCCTAAAAATGACTTAATCGAACCGGTTTCCTAGAAATATCCATGACGTTAAGGTGTGGCAATGGCGGTATGCATGTCTAGGATTGGATCCGAAGGAAGCTTGGTACGTAAGTAGTCCGATGGACTCACCACCTCTTTTCCAGTTTCCTACCTGGTGCATAGCTTCCATTCACTTTAACCCTTAATGAATTAATCTTTTGAACATCAAGTACGATTTTCTGGACTTAGAATGGAAATTTTTTTTAACGTTTTTGATGTGGCATGCCGGATTCGGCCATAACTTCTGGGCCGGGTTTGGGGTGTTACAGGGCCAGAACGCTTACACCTAAAAATTTAACGTAGAACGAAGAAGACAATAACCAAATTGGAGTCCCACGAGAAAGACAACATCGACTTAATATCAGAACGTAAAATATTGTTGATGAATTAATTTTGAATGTCAATCATTTAGTTGCCATTTTCCATTTTACAAATATGATAAGTGTGATAAAAACTTTTTAACAACAACAAGGTTATAAGATTTTACGCTTTGCATAATTATTTCTACATTGTGGCACATACATATCACTGTTAGGGGAATCTGGTATAGCTCATTCAATTTTGAGATGCACGTGAATTTTTAACCATCAACATAACATGTGCATACACAACTTCAAAAAATTAGAAAAATAGGATGGCACGCATAACGAATATGTGTGCCTGTCATACACGTGTACTATATCCCATATTGCTTTTTCCATATGTTTTTTCTCCATATTACGGTCCAAGTGTTTGTTTGGAGTGGACGTAATAGTTCAATCCTAATTTCAACGTAGAAACACATGTACGACATAATCATCTTTATTGAACCTTAGTTAAGTGATCCGTTTATTTCCATTTAAGAATTATAAAGGGAAGTATAAATGTGTGTCTTTTAATTAATATTTAGATTTGTAGCAACTAAAATTAATGCTAATTAAACTGAAATATTGAACGTTCTAATTAAATTGAAATATTGAATGTTTTCTTTTATTGTAACGTATTCTATTCTAAAGTGGTTATAACACTTCCTATAAATGCTAGTTTTTTCCCTTGCAAATCTCGTTCGAAATTAATTGTACGAACCAAGAAATTAGAAAAATAGGATGGCACGCATAACGAATATGTGTGCCTGTCATGCAAGTGTACTATATCCCAAATTGCTTTTTCCATATGTTTTTTCTCCATATTACCGTCTAGGTGTTTGTTTGGAGTGGACGTAATAGTTCAATCCTAGTTTCAACGCGGAAAAACACATGTACGACATACTGATCTTTATTGAACCTTATTTAAGTGATCCCTTTAATGCCATTTAAAAATTATAAAGGGAAGTATAAATGTGTGTCTTTGAATTAACATACAGATTTGTAAGAATAAAAATTAATGCTAATTAAATTGAAATATTGAATGTTAGAATTAAATTGAAATATTGAATGTTTTCTTTTATTGTAACGTATTCTAGTTTAATGCGGTTATCACACTTCCTATAAATGCCAGTTTTTTCCTCTGAAAATCTCGTTCGGAATTAATTTTGCAAACCAAGTTTAACTAATAACATCAGATTCGCACAGCATGGCAAGCCTTAATGTTTATTCCGTACTAGTGGTTTTATTTTTAACTTGTGGGGTAGTAATGGCTACAAAGGAGAATGACCAGATTATTAAGGAAAATAATTGTGAAACTAAAATGGGTTTGCCTTGTGTTCTAGAAGCTTTCACGAGTATTTTCAATACAGGGAGTATTTCTAAAATGTGTTGTAGCAAACTTGTTGTGTTGGGAAAAGTTTGCCACTCAACATTAGTAAAGAGGACTCTTGAAAATTCTCTATTCAAAGACCTAAACCTAACGACAATTATAGCGAAGAGCATTCTGACATGGAATAATTGCCTCGCATTGATCGATTAATCATCTCCGTCTGCTTAAGGATATAGGATTGCTAAATCTAACAAATGATTACCTGACGTAAGGGGCCAAAATTGTTCTTTTGTCTTTATTTTTGATATTGTTTCGAAAGCTTCGTTAAAGTGTGTCATTAAATTTAAGCCTAGTTAAATTATATTTAGTTATACGAAAATTAAATGGTTCTATAGAAGCCATTACTTAATACACAATGATGTTATACATGCCATTATTTTTAATTTTATAGCACTGGTACTCGATAACCATCTCAAATCGAGCACTAGATATTGTTTCACATTGTTTAAATTGACACAAATATCATTATTATAAATATTAAGTTCATTTCAATAATGTGGAATTGGAATGTTCTAGCGTGGTATGAAATTGAAGCAAACTCGATTCCCTGAAAGTCTTTATACAATTTAAATTCACATTGCCTTTAATGGAAAAATACATTGACTTCTCGAAGTTTTTAAAAGACACATATTGTGCCACGAAATATCCTTCAAAGGACGTGCACTATAATTTGTAATAGTTCCTTGCCTATGGGCTCCTTCGTTTCAATTTCCATTTTTCCTCCTTCGATACTAATCTAATAGGTATGACCACTTTCGTTTCCATAGAGGAGAGGCAATCTTGAAGTCCCCGTCAAAAGTGATGTAACGATTCAAAGTCTTAACTTGATTTCATTATTCTTCTTCCTTTAAATTACTTATTTTTATCAAGATCTAGAATGAAACTCCAAATATGTCGGCGACGTACGCCCCACATTTTCCCGATTAAAAAAGGTTCAATTTATATAAAAACTAAATCCTAATCATTATTTGGGAAATACCTACGAGAGTTATAAAAATGAAACGTCATTTGCTGTTTCCAATTTCACTCTCTAATAAAATTTTTCATTTTCCAAGCTCTGTTACTTATTCCACTAAAAGCTTTCTTTCATATTTCAGTAAAATTGGGCCAGAACGCTTACACCTAAAAATTTAACGTAGAAAGAAGAAGACAATAACCGAATTGGAGTCCCACGGTAAAGACATCATCGACTTAATATCACAACGTGAAATATTTTTGATGAATTAATTTTGAATGTCAATCATTTAGTTGCCATTTTCATTTTACAAATATGATAAGTGTGATAAAAACTTTTTAACAGCAACAAGGTTATACGATTTTACGCTTTGCATAATTATTTCTACATTGTGGCACATACATATCACTATTAGGGGAATCTGGTATAGCTTATTTAATTTTGAGATGCACGTGAGTTTTTAACCATCAACATTACATGTGCATACACAACTTCAAAAGATTAGAAAAACTGGATGGCACGCATAATGAATATGGGTGCTTGTCATGCAAGTGTACCATATCCCATATTGCTTTTTCCATATGTTTTTTTCACCATATTACGGTCCAGGTGTTTGTTTGGAGTGGACGTAATAGTTCAATCCTAGTTTCAACGTAGAAACACATGTACGACATAATCATCTTTATTGAACCTTATTTAAGTGATCTGTTTAACGCCATTTAAGAATAATAAAGGGAAGTGTAAATGTGTGCCTTTGAATTAATATTTAGATTTGTAGTAATTAAAATTAATGCTAATTAAACTAAAATATTGAACGTTCTAATTAAATGGAAAGATTCAATGTTTTCTTTTATTGTAACGTATTCTAGTCTAATGTGGTTATAACACTTCCTATAAATGCTAGTTTTTTCCCCTGCAAATCTCGTTTGAAATTAATTTTACGAATCAAGTTTTACTGGTGACATCAGATTCGCACAACATGGCAAGCCTTAATGTTTATTCCGTACTAGTGGTTTTATTTTTAACTTGTGGGGCAGTAATGGCTACGAAGGAGAACGACCAGATTATTAAGGAAAATAATTGTGAAACTAAAATGGGTTTGCCCTATGTTCTAGAAGCTTTTACGAGTATTTTCAAGACAGGGGGTATTTCTAAAAAGTGTTGTCGCGAACTTGTTGTGTTGGGAAAAGTTTGCCACTCAGCGTTTGTAAAGAGGACTCTTGAAAATCCTCTATTCAAAGACCTAAACCCAACGACAATTATAGCGGTAAGCATTCAGACATGGAATAATTGCCTTGCATTGATTGATTCACCATCTCCGTCTGCTTAAGGATATAGGATTGCTAAACCTAACAACCGGTTACCTGACGTAAGGGGCCAAAATTGTTCTTTTGTCTTTATTTTTGATTTGTTCCGAAAGCTTCATTCAAATGTGTCATTAAATTTAAAGCCTACTTAAATTATATTTAATTGTACGGAAGTTAAATGGTTTTATAGAAGCCATTACTTAATACACAATGATTTTATACATGCCATTATTTTTAATTTTAAAGCACTGGAACTCGATAACCATCTCAAATCAAGCACTAGATATTGTTTCACATTGTTTAAATTGACACAAATATCATTATTAAATACATTAAGTTCATCTCAATAATGTGGAATTGGAATGTTCTAGTGTGGTGTGAAATTGAAGCAATCTTGATTCCTTAAAAGTCTTTATACAATTTAAATTCACGTTGCCTTTAATGGAAAAATACCTTGACTTCTCGAAGTTTTTAATAGATACATATCGTGCCACGAAATATCCTCCACAGGACGTGCACTATAATTTGTAATAGTTGCTTGCTTATGGACTCCTTCGTTTCAATCTCCATTTTCGCTCATTCGATACAAATCTAATAGGTATGACCACTTTCGTTTCCGTAGAGGAGAGGCAATCTTGAAATCCCCGTCAAAAGTGATGTAACGATTCAAAGTCTTAACTTGATTTCCTTATTCTTCTTCCTTTAAATTACTTGTTTTTATCAAGATCAAGAATGAAACTCCAAATATGTTAGCGACGTACGTGCACATTCTCCTTATTAAAAAAGGTTCAATTTATATAAAAACCAAATCCTATTCATTATTTGGGCAATACCTACTAGAGTTATAAAAATGTAACGTCATTTGTTGTTTCCAATTTCACTCTCTAAGAGAATTTTTCATTTTCCAAGATCTATTACTTATTCCACAAAAAGCTTCCATTCATATTTTAGTAAAATTAGGCCAGAACGCTTATTCTTCTTCCTTTGAATCACTTGTTTTTATAAAGATAAAGAATGAAACTCCAAATATGTCGACGATGTACGTCCCACATACTCCCTGTTAAAAAAGGTTCAATTTATATAAAAACCAAATCCTATTCATTATTTGGGCAATACCTACGAGAGTTATAAAAATGTAACGTCATTTGTTGTTTCCAATTTCACTCTCTAAGAGAATTTTTCATTTTCCAAGTTCCATTACTTATTCCATTAAAAGCTTCCACTCATATTTAAGTAAAATTTGGCCAGAACCTTATTTAAGTGATATATTTAATGCCATTTAAGAATTATATAGGGAAGTATATATGTGTGTCTTTGAATTAATATTTAGATTTGTAGTAATTAAAATTAATGTTAATTAAACTAAAATATTCAATGTTCTAATTAAATTGAAATATTGAATGTTTTATTTTAATGTAACGTATTCTAGTTTAAGGTGGTTATAACACTTCCTACAAATGCTAGTTTTTTCCCTTGCAAATCTCATGCAAAATTAATTTTACGAACCAAGTTTAACTAGTAACATTAGATTAGCGAAGTATGGTAAGCCTTAATGTTTATTCCGTACTAGTGGTTTTATTTTTAACTTGTGGGGCAGTAATGGCTACGAAGGAGAACGACCAGATTATTAAGGAAAATAATTGTGAAACTAAAATGGGTTTTCCCTTTGTTCTAGAAGCTTTTCACAAGTAATTTTAGAACAGGGGGTATTTCTAACAAGTGTTGCGGCGAACTTGTTGTGTTGGGAAAAGTTTGCCACTCAGCATTAGTAAAGAGGACTCTTGAAAATCCTCTATTCAAAGACCTAAATCGAGCGACAATTACAGCAAAGAGCAATCAGACATGGACTAATTGCCTTGCATTGATTGATTCAGCATCTCCGTCTACTTAAGGATATAGGATTGCTTAAGCTAACAAACGGTTACCAGACGTAAGGGGCCAAATTTGTTCTTTTGCCTTTATTTTTGATATTGTTCCAAAAGCTTCATTAAAATGTGTCATTAAATTTAAGGCTATTTAAATTATTTTTATTTGTACGTAAATTAAATGGTTCTATAAAAGCCTATGATTTTATACATGCCATTATTTTTAATTTTATAGCACTGGAACTCAATAACCATCTCAAATCAAGCATTAGATATTATTTCACATTTTTTTAAATTGACACAAATATCGTTATTATAAACATTAAGTTCATTTCAGTAATGTGGAATTGGAATGTTCTAGCGTGGTGTGAAATTGAAACAATCTCGATTCCCTGAAAGTCTTTAAACAATTTAAATTCACATTGCCTTTAATGGAAAAATACCTTAACTTCTCGAAGTTTTTAAAAGACACATATCGTTGCACGAAATATCCTCCAAAGGGCGTGCACTATAATTTGTAATAGTTCCTTGCCTATGGACTCATTCGTTTCATTTTCCATTTTAGCTCCTTCGATACTAATATAATAGGTATGACCACTTTCGTTTCCGTAGAGAAGAGGCAATCTTGAAATCGTCGAAAGTTATGTAACGATTCAAAGTCTGAACTTGATTTCCTTATTCTTCCTCCTTTAAATTACTTGTTTTTATTGAGATCTAGAATGAAAATCCAGATCTATCGGCGACGTACGTCCCACATTCTCCCTATTAAAAATGGTTCAATTTATATAAAAACCAAATCCTATTCATTATTTGGGCAATACCTACAAGAGTTATAAAAATGTAACGTCATTTGTTGTTTCCAATTTCACTCTCTAAGAGAATTTTTCATTTTCCAAGTTCCATTACTTATTCCACGGAAAGCTTCCATTCATATTTCAGTAAAAGTGGGCCAGAACGCTTACACCTAAAAAGTTAACGCAGAATGAAGAAGACAATAACCGAATCGGAGTCTCACGATAAAGACATATGTAGCAGCCCAAATTTGCCCGGGCCCATGATAAAACTAAAATTAATAAATAATAAATAAATTCAAATAGTCCTCTACAATAAACAGGCCTCAAGGCCTGGTAAGCCCAAATGTCTTGACCCAACTACCAAAAGTCCTACCCATAACCCAGCTAAACTACCCAGTAGCCCGTTTAAGCCCACAAACAGGTACGACCCAAATGGCCCAACTTGTTAACAGATGAGGGAAGACCTAGGGTTTCTGGAACCCTAGGTGCCACAAATGGAAAGATCCAGAAGCTAAACTAAACGTCACGTCCTTTCAATTCTTGTTGTTCCAGCTGATCACCATCAAGGCCACCATTCCAGGTTCCAATTCACGCCGTGATCAATGCCACCGGTCGATCTATGTCACCAGCATGATCATCACATAATTTTCCTCGAACACCTGCAAAAAGAGAAAGAAAAGCAGTAGAAACGAAACAAATATGGAAAGAAATCTTCAATTTCTTTCCCAAAAATGTAATAGAAACAGTGGCTATAAAAAGCCCCTTTGTAACCTATAAACGATATGCATACGAGAACAAAAATAAAAGGAAGCAAAAACAAACAGTTTTTTTAAGAGGTGAATCTCCTATTTTATTTTATTTTTTCGTGTTCAAAGCATATATACATATACAAACAGTTAGATAAATAGTTTTAAAACGCGAAAAAGGGTTTTACCTTTTGCTTTTGCATAAAAAATCGAGGTTTCTAACCTCCGAGGGTCGCGCAGGGCAGTGTTGAAGGTGGCGCGTAAGCGTGTGGGTGCGTGTGTGTCCGGTGACCAGAGCTTGGCCTGACAAAGGCCAGAGCCCGGAGGACCTTCCCTCTCCCCTCCCTCAGAGTTTTTTTTAGTTTTTTTTAAAACCGGTTTAAAAATGATTTTAAAACTCAGAATTTGGCATATATAGCCCAAATAAAACGGTATTGTTTTTAGTTTAATTCAATAAGCATAAAACGGCGTCGTTCCGAGGCCCAGGATCTGCATGTTGACCCGATTACCAGGGGAGGATCCGCGTGTTTTCGTAAAGTGGGTTAATTTCCCAATTGGTCCTCTTGCCTTTTTAAACTTTATAATTTCATTTTACTTATTTTTAATTCAGCCCTAATATTTTAATTTTATTTCAATTTGATCCTCACAGTGGTTTAAAACTGAGTTAGTGGAAACAGTGTCGTTTTAGGATTAGGGTTAATTTCCCAAGGAGTCCTCTGAATTTAACGCACATTTCAATCAGGCCCAGAGTTTTCGTTTATTTTGCAATTAACCCCTAAATTCCTTAATTAAATTCAATTTTAATCCTCTTTTAATACTTTATATATATTTTTAAATATTAGTTATATAAATAGTACATATTATTTTTTTATTATCTATTATATTATTATATTTTTTATTTTTTATTATTATATCTATTTTGTTATATATATATTTTACTATGTGGTGTATATTTTTATTATATATATTACTATATTTTTATATAAAAAAGTACTTATTATATTATTATTATTATTTTACATATTTTTATTATATCATATTTCATTATATTTTATTTATGTATTTTTACCACATACTATATTTTATTATCTATTATTCCTTATAATATATCTTTCTTATATATATTATATTATATAGATTTTATTATATATATATTTATATTATTTATTATATGATTTATATTACTATATATTTTATTTGTAAATTATATTATACACTTTATTTTACCATATTTCCTTACATTACTTTATTATAAAGTATATATTATTTTATTACTTACTAATTATATACATTCTTAAAAAATTTTTAAAAAATGTATGAGATATTAATATTTAGTACATTATTTTGTTAAGGTATTATACCTTATAATATGGTTTATATATATTAATCATTTTTTTTGTGTTTGCTTTTATTATTTTCATATTAATCTAAAATTTATGAATATCTTTATTTGATTTATATTTCATACGTTCATACTTTGCTTATTTTTTCATATTTCGTTATTGTTTAGTTAATTATTTGTTATTGTTCTTACATATTTGCATGGAAGTTAATTATTTATATTAAATTCATTATACTCTATGTTGTATTTTTGCATGTAACAAATATACATGAACATTTAGGTTATTTATGATGATATGCCTAATGTGGTAATGTGTATTGTGTAATTTATGTCAAATTGTATATCATGCATCACTTTTAAGTTAATTATTTTGCATGTGTATATGTTTTGCTTATTCATTTTCAATATAAGCTATGTGTATCTTTGTGTGTATGATGTTATGCAATTGTAAACATGTATATATCTAGTGTATGATCTTTACATTATTGCCATTGTATTGTTTAAATGCATGTTTTATTATTACAATATTCTATCTTATATGTTATAATGTATGTGATTCATTACATATTAATAAAAAAGAGATTCCAAAGTTTTCAAATGAAAAAGGCAATGCTTGGTATTTGGAAGCTTCGAGAAAGGTAGTGCCCTAACTTACTGGGTTGCAACTTTTCTCATTGAGTTCGAATAGTCAAGCACCCTTCTAAGTTTTTAAGGTTTTCAAAATACGAGCAACTGTGTTGGAATTTCAAAGCGTTGTGTCCTAACTTACTGGATATGGCGTTTTATTGTTTCGAGATAGGAATTTTCAAAAAAAAGGCTAGCTTAGCTTCGAATGTCTTAAAAATATTGCATCCTAACTTACTGGATGTGATATTTTGATTCATTTGATACAAGTGAACTCTAATCAAAATATTCTAAAGGGAATAGCATCTTAAAACTTTCAAATTTTTGACATTAAAGACACTTGATAATCAATTAGGTACCAATTTTTTAGGCGTTACGAGGGTGCTAACCCTTCCTCGTACGTAACCGACTCCCGAATCCGTTTTCTCGACTTTCGTAGACTGAAATTAATGTTTTAAAACAAAATATTTTTATAAGATGATCCAATCACACCTAAAAAGATTCGTGGCGACTCCTGTTTTTGTTTTTCTTAAAGTCGATTCCCATTTTCCAAAACGCGATTGAAAAGAGGTTTCGACAACATACATCGACTCCACTGGGGACTAATAAGAGAGTCAAGCCGTATAATTGATTACCTTTTGTCTTAATGTCAAAAATTTGAAAAATTTTAAAATTCAATCCTCTTTACATTACATGTGTTTGTATTATTCCATATGTTATATATTCTGATACGCATTGCATTTGCATGACCGTTTTGGTCACACCCTTAAGTGGGAGTGAGAAACTACGCCTTCGTGAGGTTTTCGCCTCCGTGCAGGATAGTGGATCACTTTCGGGATACATCCGTGCCTATGGTTTCGTGAGATTTTCATCTCCGTGTAGCCATAGGGAAATGTATTCCCCTGAACTGAACTCGATTCAAATGAGCCTATAATTGGTGAGGATCGAGAAATCTGCTGGTTTGGGTACCTCAAACTTTAGAAACAAACCACATATAGAAAAATCGTAAGAGCTCAATATAGATAGAATTATACTTAGGTTATCTTTGTGTTTATTAATATCATATGATACTGACTGTTTTCTTTCTTTTTCATTGCATGTCATTTCGCATTTAAAAGGTATCGATTCACGGTCAGTTTCTAAGTTAGAAAGTTTTATTATGGAGAACGGACTTCTTGATAGAGTGGAGGGCAACGCTAACATCCATAAATGGTCAGAGCAAACTCAGTTAAGAAAAGGGGATAGCATAACTGTGGGATATGTGTCGGAGCTATCAGACTACACTCGCATCAGTGTCACATAGAATAATCTGCAGGAGCTTAAGGCGATTTGGGATCAGTGGGCAATGAGATCAAGCAATCATTTCACGGTAAATACGGAGATTTTCCTTATTTTTTTGATATTCGAGTTTATGACAACTTGTTTCGAGCTCTCATTCAGTTTTGGAACTCAGCATACAGTTGTTTTACCTTAGGGGAGGTAGATTTAGTGCCTACTGTGGAGGAGTACACAGCTTTACTTCAGTGTCCTAGATTTCAGTGTGATAGGATTTATTCTCGAGCTGCTTGTGTCCCAACCTTTGGTAAGAAGTTGATGACTATTACGGGGATGAGCGAGCAGTGGATCATGGCTATAATTAAGGAAAAGGGTGAGAGTAAGTGCATTCCGTAGGGAGCTTTGAAAGATCTGATGCAGACACATCCAGACGAGGCAAAGAGGGTAGACATTTTTGCCTTAAGCTTATACAGATTGATGGTTTTCCCCAAGGCCTTGGGATATGTAGATGAGGCAACCACGGATCTCTTCCATCGACTTAGCAAACGGGTCACTTTTGTGCCTGCAATTTTGGCAGAGACATTCAGGTCCTTGAATGCATGTAGGAGGGCCAGTGCGGGCAGGTTTGTTGGTTGTGCTCAGTTACTTTTAGCTTGGTTCTACAGTCACTTTCGATTGATAGATAAGGTGGTTTGTCGGGTCTTCTTTGAGGATTACTCCCTGTTAAAGGACATAGTAGCTTCAACTAAGAGAGTTGATGTTCCAGAAAAGAACTGGATAGCGCTACTTCAGAACCTTCAGGCGAAGGATGTTGAGTGGAGAGCTCCGTGGATGATTCCTAGTGAGATTCTTTACCGATGCGGTAGTTTTGATTGGGTCCCTCTGTTGGGAATTTGGGGTGCCATCAGTTATGCCCCTTTGCTGGTGTTGAGGCAGCATGGATTGAGGCAGTTCGTACTGCAACTCATGGACTGGCTCAAAGTGAGTTCTTATATAGAGGAGTTGATTACAAGAAGAAGGTTAGTGAGATCTCTAGTGCTTGGAACCAGACTTGTAGATTGAAAGGAGTAGCCATTAACCCTGCTATGACTCCTGAGTACATTGAGTGGAAGAGTAGAAGGATTAATGACAATATCCCTAGGCCAAGCATGGAGGGAGTTCGACCGCTGGAGGAATACTTACAAGTGATGCCCTCGGAGATAGAGATCATGAAGTAAGAGTTCGAGAGAAAGAACTTAGTGCTTGGAAAGAAGATAGCAAGGCTCAAGGAAGAAAAGATGTACTTGAGCCTAGGCGTCGACGTTCAAAAGATGGAGGTTGAGAAAGAGAAGAACGAAAAAAGGAAGATCGAGGAGGACCGAGACGATTTAAAGGAGCACTACAAAGGGCACAAGTAGCTTTGAAAAGAGCAGGGCTAGGAAGGTTTTCAGATCAGGGGCAGAAGGAGGTCCAAAAGGAAAAAGTTAAAGCCGAATATTGGGAGAAAATGTTCCAAGAGATGCAATCGCGGAATTTAACCTTAGAAAAAGAAAATCAAGGTTTAAAGACTAAAATAACTGAGCTTAGGCGATCCCTTCATTTGCATCGAAGTCGTGATTCTACGGTTGAGGTAAAGAAATTAAAAGGCAAAGTTGAAGAGTTGGAATCAGCATTGCAGGATAGTAAGCTCCTAATCGAGCAACTTGGGGTACGAGAAGATCATTTGAAGGGAGAGCTTCATCAGTCTAGAGGACAGGCCAGAGAAAGGGATCACGTCATTAAAGAGGCCGTAGCCCAGATTCGAGAGATCACTGAACATGTGTAAGACTTGGCAATACAAGCTGATGTATTGAGTTTGATGTATGAATCATCGTCGGATAAAGGACAAGAGTTAGTCCTTTTATTAGATAGATTTAAAACTTTGGGCATTAGGGCGAAAGCATATTTGTAATCCTCTTTTATGTAAAGATATTCTTTTTCTAAATAAAGTTTTTTAAATGAGATTGAATCAGAATCGATGTCCTTTTTGTATTCATGCATTTGCATCTCATAGCATTTCATCGCATCATTTGCATTCAAAGTTATAGAAAGACCCTAATTAGTTAAATTACCACAGAAGTAGAAAAGAAAATCTGGAAACTACGCATCAGTACGAAACTCGTGCAAAATCTAGGAATATGGATCAAAGGTTTGAACAGCTACAAAAGGACATGCAGGACCAATTGCAAGAGGCTCAGAGGAATATGATGAATGAGATGGCTGAGTTGCTGAGGGCCACTAATAAGGGAAAAGCCCCTATGGCAATCACTGGTGAGGAGGAAGAGGATCATCCTCCAAGCTTTACTCCACCCCACGGGCCTACACAAGCTGAGGCACTTCCTAGGAGGCCGTCTGTCACTATAAGGCCTCAACATGGACCGGTTGATGCTGGGATCCACATGAATAACCTAACTGGTTCGGGATTCAATTTGGGTGACAGCCCTACCAATCCCCTCATTCCTGACTTGGACGTGGCTGAAAAGGAAGATTTGAGAGCCGAAGCTACAAAACAGTTGGAGGAACATTGTAGATGGTTGGAGGAGAAATTTAAGGCTCTAGAGAGTGCTGATGGGCATCATGGAGTTGATGCCAAGGATTTGAGTTTGGTTCCAGACTTGGTGCTTCCCCATAAATTCAAAATGCCGGAGTTTGAAAAGTACAACGAGACTACTTGCCCAGAGGCCTACATTACGATGTTCTGTAGGAGGATGATCGGATATGTGAACCATGATCAACTGTTGATTCATTGTTTCCAAGATAGCTTAGTAGGAGCAGCAGCTAGGTGGTATAATCAATTGAGCCGGGCCAAAGTAAATTCATGGAGGGATCTTGCACAAGCCTTCATGCAACAGTACAATCATGTGACTAACATGACGCCAAATAGGATCACGCTGCAAAATATGGAGAAAAAGCCTAATGAGAATTTTAGGCAATATGCTCAAGATGGAGAGAGGTTTCTATGCAAGTTCAGCCACCATTGTTGGAGAAGGAGATCACCATGTTGTTCATCAACACTCTAAAGGCCCCATTCATTACTCACATGATTGGAAGCACTACCAAAAGTTTTGCGGACATAGCTATAGCGGGAGAGATGATTGAGAAAGCCATAAGAGGTGGAAAAATTTAGGGGGAAGCGGCCAAAAGATCGGCACCAAGGAGAAATGACAATGAGGTGAACAACACAAGTAGCTTCAACTCGAAGGCAATCACAGTTGGTCAACCCAAAGTAGCTGCGGTTGGGCAACAGGGTTCTCAAAGGTAGGAATCAGGCACAAGGTATGAGAGGATGCAATTCACACCTATCCCTGTGACGTATTGTGAGCTTTATCAAAGCTTATACGATGCACATGCTATTGCTCCTTTCCACTTGAAACCATTACAGCCTCCATATCCTAAATAGTATGATGCAAACGCCAGATGCAAGTACCACGCTAGAATATCGGGGCACTCAATTGAAAATTGTATTGGATTCAAGAAGGCCGTAGAGAGGTTGATCAAGATGGGGGTTGTGAAATTTGATAGTACCCCAAATACTGAAAACCCTTTGCCAAATCATGACAATCAAGGAGTGAATGCCATTGGCGAAGCTAGTGAAAGAAGGATGAAGGAAAATGTTGCTGCGGTGAAGATGCCTATGAAGGTGATTTGGGAAGAGATGATGAACAGAGGGATGCCTCTGGGAAAGAAAGAGAAAAAATGGGGAACTACTGTGAGTTCCATGGAGAAGAGGGTTATGAGACCCAAAATTGTGAAGAATTCAGAGCCTTGGTGCAAGGCTTTATAGATAATAAAGAGCTACAAAATTTTGAAGGTAACTCTTATAAAAGAGAAATAAGTGTGCTGGAAGGTGAACAAAAAGGAACCAACCGGCCAAGGATTATTATCTCCCTGCCAGGGAATAACAAAGTAGGGACACCAGCAGTGCCCAAGGTCATTATCCATAAACCTACTCCTTTCCCTTACAAGGATAGCAAGAGAGTACCATGGAATTATGACTGTAATGTGACAGTGCCGGAGGAAGAAAATATAGCCAACGCATCTAAAGACGTGCAAGTGGAAGGTTCCCACACGCGGAGTGGGAAGCGTTACGATACGGGGGCGTTAGACATAGCGAGTACCCATCAATGAGACCGAAGTACCCATCAATGAGCCAGTGAAGGAGGAGGAGGCTAAGAAATTTCTAAAGTTCCTTAAACATAGCGAGTATAGCGTGGTTGAGCAGTTGTGTAAGCAACCGGCTCGCATATCAGTATTGGCTCTACTTTTAAGTTCAGAGGCGCATAGGGAAGCATTGATGAAAGTGCTTAACGAAACATATGTCACCCATGACATATCTGTTAATAAGCTGGACCGATTGGTGAACAACATTAGCGCAGATAATTTTATCTACATTAATGATGATGAAATCCTACCGGGGGGCAGAGGGTCAACTAAGGCCTTGCATATTACTACTCGATGCAAGGGGTACACACTCCCAAGCGTGCTCATTGATAATGGATCGGCTTTGAATGTTCCACCATTGTCTACATTAAACAGATTACCCTTTGACGATTCTCACATGAAGACATGTCAGAATGTGGTAAGAGCCTTCGACAGTACAGAAAGGAAGGTGATGGGAAGAATTGATATTCCCTTGGAAATCGGGCCGAACATGTATGAAGTAGATTTCTTGGTAATGGATATCAAGCCTTCCCACAATTGCTTATTAGGCAGGCCATGGATACACTCAGCAGGACGGTTAATAACCATCAATGTAGAGGAGGACATTTTAGCCACAGTCACTAGTAAGGCCCCTTATGTTGAGACAAACGAAGAATCTATTGAGTGTTCTTTTCGCTCTTTAGAATTTGTTAATGCGACTTTCATTTCAGAAGGGAGTGAGCTACCGGTGCCAAAGATGGCAAGAGTTACGAGAATGGCTCTACAAATGATGGCAGGAAAGGGAGCCTTACTAGGAAGAGGTTTAGGAAAGTATCTGCAAGGAAGGACTCAGATCCCAAACTTGATTGAGAAGAAAGCCCGCTTTGGTTTGGGCTTCAAGCCAAACTATAAGCAAAGGAGGAAAGACATCGAGAAGCGCCAAGAAAGAAGAATGGTGCATTTAGATGGAAGAGAAGTGGGGTGGGAATCGATGACATTCCCTCCTATATCCAAAACCTTCATATCAAGAGGATTACTTGTAGAAGAGAGTCATCAGATTAATGCTGCACACAACGAAGGTTCAGAGCAAAGGAGCCTTAAGGGCATTCACCCTTATGAATCAGGAAGCTCTCTAAACAATTGGACTGTGGAGGAACTTCCTATAGTCTTTAGGAATTCTTCAGAGTAATTCTCAAAACATTCTTGATACTCTAGAGCCTAGGAGTAATAGGGTTACATTTGTGAAAATAGGCTTATGTTCATCTATTATTATTTAAATAAAACATAACTTTTATCAATTTCAACGAGTATTGTTTCATTTTTATCAACCAATATTCCGTTAAAATTTTAATTCTTATTCTTTCATTCATAGTACCTAAATAATCATTCTTCAATTCATTCATTCTTTGTATATTCTTTATACCTCACAGGTCCTTAGATATCAATGACATGAGCATTGATATTACAAATCCTGATTTCTCTCGCAAGCAAGACATGTGTTTAGAGGAATCTCAGGATTTTGAAGATGTCCAGGATTGTGATGTGTCTCCAGATCCGTTGAGAATGGTAAAATAGGAGGAGAAACAAATTATGCCCCATAAGAACGAGGCAATAGAGAATGTAGCCCTTGAGGAAGGAAAAGAGGTGAAAATTGGGACGCTTATTACCAAAGACATAAGGCAAGGACTGATTGAGTTGCTACGTGAATTCAAGGATATCTTCGCATGGTCCTATCAGGATATGCCAGGGTTAAATACCGATATTGTGGTACATCGTCTTCCAATAAAATAAGATTGTAAGCCAGTCCAATAGAAGTTGCGGAGAATGAGGCCAAATATTGTTCTGAAAATAAAGGACGAAGTTAAGAAGCAGTTTGATGCGGGTTTCTTACAAGAGGTAAAGTAGTCGGAATGGGTAGCTAACATTGTGCCTATTCCTAAGAAGGATGGGAAGGTAAGAATGTGTGTTAATTACAGAGATCTAAACAAAGCTAGCCCAAAGGACAATTTTCCTTTGCCACACATCGACACTTTAGTAGACAACACGGCAGGATATTCGTTGTTCTCTTTCATGGATGGTTTCTCGGGGTACAATCAGATAAAGATGCAGCCAAAGGACATGGATAAAACTACCTTCATAACCTTGTGGGGTACCTTTTGCTACAAACTGATGCCGTTTGGGTTGAAGAATGCGGGGGCAACATACCAGCGGGCCATGGTGAACTTGTTCCACGACATGATGCATAAGTATATTAAGGTGTATGTTGATGATATGATTGCCAAGTCGCGAACAGAAAAAGAGCACATTGAGGTCTTGAGAAGATTGTTTTTAAGATTGAGAAAGTTTCAGTTGAAGCTTAATCCAGCAAAGTGTACCTTTGGAGCTAGATCGGAAAAGTTATTAGGCTTCGTAGTCAGTGAAAAGGGAATTGAAGTTGACTCAGACAAGGTCAGAGCCATACGAGAATTACCTCCACCACAAACTTAGAAGGAAGTTCGAGGATTTCCAGGAAGACTGAATTACATTGCTCGGTTTATTTCACAACTAACTGAGAAGTGTGATCCCATCTTTCACCTCTTTAGAAAGCACAATCAAGGTACTTGGGATGAGGAATGCCAGAATTCTTTTGAAAAGGTCAAACAGTACTTGTTGAATGCTCCGGTGTTATCTCCGCCCAATCCAGATAGACCACTAATACTGTACTTATCAGTATTCAGCAATTCCATGGGATGTGTGCTTGGTCAACATGACGAGTCGGGAAGAAAGAAGAAGGTGATATACTACCTCAGTAAGAAATTTACAGAGTGTGAGATGAAATATTCGCCAATTGAGAAATTGTGTTGTGCTTTGATCTGGACGACTCGAAGGTTAAGACAGTACATGCTATATCATACTACGTGGCTTATTTCAAAACTTGACCCTTTGAAGTATATGATGGAGTCAACAGCGTTGAATGGGAGAATGGCGACATGGAAAATTTTGCTTTCAGAGTTTGACATAGTCTATATGAGTCAGAAGGCTATAAAAGGAAGTGCGATAGCAGAATTTCTGGCTAGTAGAGCTCTAGAAGACTATGATCCATTGAATTTTGATTTCCCAAATGAGGAGTTGATGTGTGTAGCAGCTTTAGAGGATCATCCTTGGAAGTTGAGCTTTGATAGGGCATCCAATGCAGTGGGAAATGAAATTGGGGCATTCTTGGAATCCCCAAATGGCGATTGTTATCCATTCACATGCAAGCTAGATTTTGATTGCACAAACAATATGGTCGAGTATGAAGCATGCATCATGGGACTCCGAGCGGCTATAGAGCGAGGAATAAGAACCATAGAAGTATATGGAGACTCTGCATTGGTGATTTACCAGCTTAGAGGAGAATGGGAGACAAGGGATCCTAAATTGATTAATTATCGAAAGGTAGTTCTGGGGTTACTTAAGGAGTTCGATGACATCACTTTCAACTATATCCCACGAGACGAAAACCAAATGGCAGATGCTCTAGCAACTTTAGCTTCAATGATTAAAGTGAATAAAGAGAAAGAAATGAGACCCATTCAGATGAGTATCTTTGAGACTCCAGCTCACTGTTGTAATATTGAGGAAGAAGAAAAGGATGATAACCCTTGGTATCAGGATATATTGCAATATGTGAGAGATCGTAAATACCCAGAACAAGCAACTGAAAATGATAAACGAACTTTAAGGAGATTAGCTTGCGATTATGTTTTGGACGGGGACATCTTGTACAAAAGAAGAAAGGACCACGTACTGTTGAGATGTGTTGACGCCGTGGAAGCTAAATTAATCTTGGAAGAAGTTCACGAGGGTGATTGTGGGACACACGCTAATGGTTTCATGATGGCTAGATAAATCCTGAGGTTTGGATATTATTGGTCTACCATGGAAGGGGATTGTATCAATTACGCCAATAAATACCATAAATGTCAGATTTAAGGAGATAAGATACATGTACCACATTCACCTCTACATGTTATGACTTCTCCATGGCCCTTTTCCATGTGGGGCATGGATGTCATTGGGCCAATATCACCGAAAGCTTCAAATGGACACCGGTTTATCTTCATGGTCATTGACTACTTCACAAAATGGGTAGAGGCCGCTTCTTATGCAAATGTTACTAAGTCAGTTGTGAGTCGATTCTTGAAGAAAGAGATCATTTGTCGATATGGGATGCCTGAGAGAATCATATCAGACAATGCATTGAACTTGAACAACAGAACGATAGCAGAAGTTTGTAGTCAGTTCAAAATTAAAAATCATAACTCTTCTCCGTATCGCCCTGGGGCAGTAGAAGCAGCCAACAAGAACATTAAGAGGATAATGGGGAAGATGACTGAGACTTATAGAGATTGGCATGAGAAATTACCATTTGCACTCTTGGCTTATCGAACGTCCATTAGAACTTCTACAGGGGCAACTCCCTTCTCATTGGTTTATGGGATGGAAGCAGTGTTACCCATTGAAGTAGAGATACCGTCTCTCTAAGTCTTGTTAGAAATAAAGTTGGATAAGGCTGAATGGATACAATCGCGATATGATCAGTTAAACTTGATCGAAGAAAAGAGGCTAAGGGCCATTCGTCATGGTCAGATGTATCAGAAGCGAATGATGTAAGCTTATGACAAGAAAGTGCGACCAAGATAATTCCATGAGGGGGATCTTGTGTTGAAAAAGATCCTTCCCATTCAGAAGGACTTTAGAGGAAAATGGATGCCGAATTGGGAAGGGTCATATGTTGTGAAAAAAGCTTTTTTTGGGGGTGCATTGATCTTAGCAGAAATGGATAGGAAGAGTTTGCCCAATTCAGTAAATTCAGACTCAGTCAAAAAGTACTTTGTCTAAAGGAGAAGAATTCAGGGTGAAAACCCGCAAAGGGCGCCTTGTGACCAAAGGGGTTTTGAGTTGAAAACCCGAAAGGGCAGCTCAAATTTTAAAGAACACACGGTAATCTTGTTATATCTGATTCAACGAAGAGTGAAGTATGTTACATATCGGGGCATCAACAAAGTGCTTTGGATCCTTTAAACACATGTTGAATTCAAGAAAGACTTCATGGAGCTGGTGTATAAACGTTCAAGCGGCGATATCTAGGGCATCTAACTTTTGTCCTGTTTGCTATCTTTAGATTCTATTTCTTCTCAAAGATAGGCTTTTAGATTAATTTCCCTTGTATTTTTGACAAATTCATTCAAAGCTAATTATTCTCAAGATTAATTCATCTCCCATTATTCTTAAAGTATGTTGCATTGAAATAGTGATAGATGAACTAAATAATTTTCACAAATGAAGTTTTGCACATTACGTTGGAAATTTCTAGATGATACAAGAAACTAAAACAGGATAATTGTTCGAGAAATTCACGTAAGTGAGGATTGAAAAAACTTGAGTAATTTCTTTCTTCTAGTCCGAAATGATGATTGAACAAATCAAACGATTTGATTCTAAGAAAAGATCATCTTACAGACATTCTCAGTGGGTCGTAGCATTTGAAGAATGATACAAGCTTACAGGCTGAGTAGGAATAATACTTTGAGAGAAGTAAAGATAAACGAAGAAATGAGTGGTGACGTCTGGAATAAGAGTCATATTCATAACATTTTGCATCATAACATGTCTAATTAGGAGCATTTGACTCACTTCGATTATAGCATCCTAATCATTAGGCATGAGCAAATATGCATTCTACAGGTTATGTAGATCAAATATAATTTGGCATTCTTGTGTTTACAAGGAAAAAACTGAAAACAAAGTAGATCTGACTTTCAGATGTTTTCACATCAAAGCAGATCCAAGATAACAGATCTGGCATCTCCATTTCGATGGAGAGCAGATACATAGCAGATCTAACCTTCAGATGATTTCACTGAAGTAGATCCAAGATGATTTGGTATTCTTGTGTTTACAAGGAACAAATCAAAGACATAGCAGATTTGACTTTCGGATGTTCTCACACCAAAGCAGATCCAAGATAACAGATCTGGCATCTCCATTTCGACGGAGAGTAGATACATAGTAGATCTAACCTTCAGATGTTTATACTGAAGCAGATCCAAGATGATTTGGCATTCTTGTGTTTACAAGGAACAAATCAAAGACATAGCAGATTTGACTTTTGGATGTTCTCACACCAAAACAGATCCAAGATAACAGATCTAGCATCTCCATTTCGACGGAGAGCAGATACATAGTGTATCTAACCTTCAGATGATTTACTGAAGCAGATCCGAGATGATTTGGCATCCTCGTGTTCATAAGGAGCAAATCGAAGACACAACAGATTTGGCTTTCACGTGTTTACGTTGAAGCAGATCTAAGATGATTTGGCATTTCTGTATTTGTCAGAAAACAAATCGAAGAAACAGATTTGGGCGTCTCTGTGTTTGACGAAGAGCAGATTAAAAATATCAACATGACAGTCTTGAGCTTGCAACGAGCATTGAAGACCATGATCCGATAAGGCTGAGCAAATTTGGTCTTTCTATAAGTCTTTTCTCGATTTCCATTACACATCAATGAGCAAAGAGGGGCAGCTGTAGCAGCCCAAATTTGCCCTGGCCCATGATAAAACTAAAAATAAAAATAATAAATAAATTCAAACAGTCCGTCTACAATAAACAGGCCTCAAGCCCTGGGAAGCCCAAATGTCTTGACCCAACTACCAAAAGTCCTACCCATAACCCAGCTAAACTACCCATTAGCCCGTTTACGCCCACAAACAGGTACGGCCCAAATGGCCCAACTTGTTAGCAGATGAGGGAAGACCTAGGGTTTTTGAACCCTAGGCGCCGCAAATGGAAAGATCCAGAAGCTAAACTAAACGTCACGTCCCTTCAGTTCTCGTTGTTCCAACTTCCCACCATCAAGGCCACTATTCCAGGTTCCGATAAACGCCGTGATCAATGCCACTGGTCGATCTACGTCACCATCATGATCATCGCCGAATTTTCCTCGAACACTTGCAAAAAGAGAAAGAAAAGTAGCAGAAACGAAACAAATATGGAAAGAAATCTTCAATTTCTTTCCCAAAAATGTAATAGAAACAGTGGCTATAAAAAGCCCCTTTGTAGCCTATAAACGATACGCATACGAGAACAGAAATAAAAGGAAGCAAAAACAAATAGTTTTTTTAAGAGGTGAATCTCCTATTTTATTTTATTTTTCCGTGTTCAAAGCATATATACATATACAAACAGTTTGATAAATAGTTTTAAAACGCAAAAAGGGGTTTTACCTTTTGCTTTTGCATCAAAAATCGAGGTTTCTAACCTCCGAGGGTCGCGCAGGGCAGTGTTGAAGGTGGCGTGTAAGCGCGTGGGTGCGTGTGTGTCCGGTGACTGGTGACCGGAGCTTGGGCTGACAAAGGCTAGAGCCCAGAGGACCTTCCCTCTCCCCTCCCTCAGATTTTTTTTTTAGTTTTTTTTTAAACTAGTTTTAAAATGATTTTAAAACTTAGAATTTGGCATATATAGCCCAAATAAAAAGGTGATGTTTTTAGTTCAATTCAATAAGCATAAAACGGCGTCGTTCCGAGGCCCGGGATTCGCGTGTTGACCTGATTACCCGGGGAGGATCTGCGTGTTTTCGTAAAGTGGGTTAATGTCCCAATTGGTCCTCTCGCCTTTTTAAACTTTATAATTTCATTTTACTTATTTTTAATTCAGCGCTAATATTTTAATTTTATTTCAATTTGATCCTCACAGTGGTTTTAAAACTGAGTTAGCGGAAACAGTGTCATTTTAGGATTAGGGTTAATTTCCCAAGGAGTCCTCTGAATTTAACGCACATTTCAATCAGGCCCAAAGTTTTCGTTTATTTTGCAATTAACCCCTAAATTCCTTAATTAAATTCAATTTTAATCCTCTTTTAATACTTTATATATATTTTTAAATATTAGTTATATAAATAGTACATATTATTTTTTTATTATCTATTTTATTATTATATTTTTTATTTTTTATTATTATATCTATTCTGTTATATATATTTTACTATGTGGTATATATTTTTATTATATATATTACTATATTTTTATATGAAAAAGTACTTATTATTATATTATTATTATTATTATTTTACATATTTTTATTATATCATATTTCATTATATTTTATTTATGTATTTTTACCACATACTATATTTTATTATCTATTATTCCTTATAATATATCTTTCTTATATATATATTATATTATATAGATTTTATTATATATATTTTTATATTATTTATTATATGATTTATATTACTATATATTTTATTTGTAAATTATATTATACACTTTATTTTACCATATTTCCTTACATTACTTTATTATAAAGTATATATTATTTTATTACTTACTAATTATATACATTCTTAAAAGTTTTTTAAAAAACGTATGAGATATTAATATTTAGTACATTATTTTGTTAAGGTATTATACCCTATAATATGGTTCATATATATTAATCATTTTTTTTGGGTTTGCTTTTATTATTTTCATATTAATCTAAAATTTATGAATATCTTTATTTGATTTATATTTCATACGTTCATACTTTGCTTATTTTTTCATATTTCGTTATTGTTTAGTAAATTATTTGTTATTGTTGTCACATATTTGCATGGAAGTTAATTATTTATATTAATTTAAGGTACATTTGCATGAAATGTTGTTATATATAGGTGTTATGTAATTTATATTATTAAATTCATTATACTCTATGTTGTATTTTTGCATGTAACAAATATACATGAACATTTAGGTTATTTATGATGATATGCATAAAGCGGTAATGTATATTGTGTAATTTATGTCAAATTGTATATCATGCATCACTTTTAAGTTAATGATTTTGCATGTGTATATGTTTTGCTTATTCATTTTCAATATAAGCTATGTGTATCTTTGCGTGTATGATGTTATGCAATTTTAAACATGTATATATCTAGTGTATGTTCTTTACATTATTGCCATTGTATTGTTTAAATGCATGTTTCATTATTACAATATTCTATCTTATATGTTATAATGTATGTGATTCTTTACATATCAATAAAAAGGAGATTCCAAAGTTTTCAAATGAAAAAGGCAATGCTTGGTATTTGGAAGCTTCGAGAAAGGTAGTGCCCTAACTTACTGGGTTGCAACTTTTCTCGTTGAGTTCGAATAGTCAAGCATCCTTCTAAGTTTTTAAGGTTTTCAAAATACGAGCAACTATCTTGGAATTTCAAAGCGTTGTGTCCTAACTTACTGGATATGGCATTTTATTCTTTCGAGATAAGAATTTTCAAAAAAAAGGCTAGCTTAGCTTCGAATGTCTTAAAAATATTGCATCCTAACTTACTGGATGTGATATTTTGATTCATTTGATACAAGTGAACTCTAATCAAAATATTCTAAAGGGAATTGCATCTTAAAACTTTCAAATTTCTGACATTAAAGACATTTGATAATCAATTAGGTACCAATTTTTTGGGCGTTACGAGGGTGCTAACCCTTCCTCGTATGTAACCGACTCCCGAATCCGTGTTCTCGACTTTCGTAGACCGAAATTAATGTTTTAAAACAAAACATTTTTATAAGGTGATCCAATCACACCTAAAAAGATTGGTGGCGACTCCCATTTTCATTTTTCTTAAAGTCGATTCCCATTTTCGAAAACTCGATTTAAAAAAGGTTTCGACAACATACATCGACTTAATTTTAGAACGGGAAATATTGTTGATGAATTAATTTTGAATTTCAATCATTTAGTTGCCATTTTCCATTTTACAAATATGATAAGTGTGATAAAAACTTTTTAACAACAACAAGGTTATAAGATTTTACTCTTCGCATAATTATTTCTACATTGTGGCACATATATATCACTAGCAAGGGAATCTGGTATAGCTCATTCAATTTTGAGATGCACGTGAATTTTTAACCATCAACATAACATGTGCATACACAACTTCAAAAAAATAGAAAAATAGGATGGCACACATAACGAATATGTGTTCCTGTAATGTAAGTATACTATATCCCAATTTGCTTTTCCCATATGATATTTTCTCCATATTATCGTCCAAGTGTTTGTTTAGAGTGGACGTGGTAGTTCAATCCTAGTTTCAATGCAGAAACACATGTACGACATAATCATCTTTATTGAACCTTATTTAAGTGATCCGTTTAATGGCATTTAAGAATTATAAAGGGAAATATAAATGTGTGCCTTTCAATTAATATTTAGATTTGTAGTAATTAAAATTAATGCTAATTAAACTAAAATATTGAATGTTCTAATTAAATTGAAATATTGAATGTTTTCTTTTATTGTAACGTATTCTAGTCTAATGTGGTTATAACACTTCCTTTAAATGCCAGTTTTCCCCTGCAAATCTCATTCGAAATTAATTTTACGAACCAAGTTTAACTAGTAACATCAGATTCACACAGTATCGCAACCCTTAATGTTTATTCCGTACTAGTGGTTTTATTTTTTACTTGTGGGGCAGTAATGGCTACGAAGGAGAACGACCAGATTTTTAAGGAAAATAATTGTGAAACTAAAATGGGTTTGCCCTGTGTTCTAGAAGCTTTCACAAGTATTTTCAGAACAGTGAGTATTTCTAACAAGTGTTGCGGCGAAATTGTTGTGTTGGGAAAAGTTTGCCACTCAGCATTAGTAAATAGGACTCTTGAAAATCCTCTATTCAAAGACCTAAACCCAGCAACAATTGTACGAAAGACATTCAGACATGGAATAATTGCCTTGCATTGATCGATTCACCATCTCTGTCTGCTTAAGGATATAGGATTGCTTAAGCTAACAAACGGTTACAAAACGTCAGGGGCCAAAATTGTTCTTTTATCTTTATTTTTGATATTGCTCCGAAAGCTTCATTAAAATGTGTCATTAAATTTAAGCCTAGTTAAATTATATTTAGTTGTACGGAAATTAAATGGTTCTATATAAGCCATTACTTAATACACTATGATTTTATACATGCCATTATTTTTAATTTATAGCACTGGAACTCGATAACCATCTCAAATCGAGCACTAGATATTGTTTCACATTGTTTAAATTGACACAAATATCATTATTATAAACATTAAGTTCATTCCAATACTGAGGAATTGGAATGTCTAGCATGGTGTGAAATTGAAACAATCTCGATTCCTTGAAAGTCTTTATACAATTTAAATTCATATTGCCTTTAATGGAAAAATACCTTGACTTCTTCAAGTTTTGAAAAGACATGTATCGAGCCAGGAAATATCCTGCAAAAGACGTGCACTATAATTTGTAATAGTTATTTGCCTATGGACTCCTTTGTTTCATTTTCCATTTTCGCTCCTTCGATACTAATATAATAGTTATGACCACTTTTGTTTATGTACAGTAGAGGCAATCTTGAAATCCTCGTCAAAAGTGTTGCAATGATTCAAATTCTTAACTTGATTTCCTTATTCTTCTTCCTTTAAATTACTTGTTTTTATTAAGATCGAGAATAAAACTCCAAATATGAAACTCCAAATATGTCAGCGAGGTACGTCCCACATTCTTCCTATTAAAAAAAGGTTCAATTTATATAAAAACTAAATCCTATTAATTATTTGGGCAATACCTACGAGAGTTATAAAAATGTAACGTCATTTGTTGTTTCCAATTTCACTCTCTAAGAGAATTATTCATTTTCCAAGTTCAATTACTTATTCCACTAAAAGCTTCAATTCATATTTCAGTAAAATTGGGCCAAAACGCTTACATCTAAAAAGTCAACGTAGAATAAAGAAGACAATAACCGAAATGGAGTCCCACGATAAAGACATACATCGACTTAATTTCAGAACGGGAAATATTGTTGAGGAATTAATTTTGAATTTCAATCATTTAGTTGCCATTTTCCGTTTTACAAATATGATAAGTGTGATAAAAACTTTTTTAACAACAAGTTTATAAGATTTTACGCTTCGTATAATTCCTTCTACATTGTGGCCCATACATATCACTAGTATGGGAATCTGGTATAGCTCATTCAAATTTGAGATGCATGTAACACCCCAAACCCGGCTTGGACGTTATGGTCGAATCTGGCGATGTCACATTACAGTATTTTTCGTGAAGCAAGATATTATTCAAAAACCCATTCTCTATTTAAACTCTTTGCTTGATCTTAAAGACGTTCGTTTAGGTTCAAAATTTGAGTTTTTTGCCAGAAAGTTATACATATTAAAAATTCCTTATTATATTTAAAAAAAACTTTATTCATTTCCAAAATATCACTTTATAGTGGAAGCTTTTTAAAAACCATTGTGTACTTGCGTTTAATTTGAAAATAACATTGCTTCTTTTGAAAACTCACATTTTCCTATCACTAGCAGTTATAAACCATATCAAATAAAACCCTAACTTAAAGATTCAAAATTTAGAGAGGCCTTATTACATAATTCAAAACCGAAAATGAAATCTAATATCAAATAAAAGAAAACAGAATGAGTAGTGTGGCCATCTCTGAGTCCCTTGCAGCACCAATCCGCATAAGAATTACCTGAACAGTTAAAACAAATGGGTGAGTTTACGAAAACTCAGTGTGTAATCCCAATATCAAACAACAGTGAATAACTTAGCCTAGGCCTAAGCCCAGATCAGTAACAATCTAGGCCTGAGCCCATTACGGAACAGTAACAGTGTGGGCCTTAGCCTAATGAAGTAACAATGCAGTATAACAATGCAACCTAACCCAAACCAGCCAACACACCACTCTGTACCACCAACAAACCATGTGGGGACAAAGTCAACCCACCCAGCCAACACACCAGTATAGCAACATAGCTACCAGTAATAATATGGCAGCAAAGCTGCTAGTAACAGTGACGCAGCAAAGCTGCCAGTATCAATATATGGCATAAAGCCATGAGTAGCGGCACGAAGCCATCAGTAGCAGCATAAAGCCATCAATAGTGGCACAAAGCCATCAATAGCGCAGTAGTGCTGCCAGTAACAGAATATGTGGCAATGCCACCCGTACAATATAGTAGGCTTAAAGGCATTAGTAGGTCCACAGTTGTCTTGCGCGACCCGCGCGACCATATCAGTACACTTCCTCCATAATAGTATCCCAACCGCATGCAGAATGTCGTGTCATAAGTCATACATTTATGCAAAATGTCATACTCAGTAAGAACAGTTATAACATAGCACAAATCAGTCATTTACCCTCTAGGGGTAAAATGATAGGGGTATTGTGGTCATTTTTATCAAAATGGGTCTAGGCACATTACCGACCCCTCAGAAGGTCTAGAACCGTCTCAGACAACTCGTGTAACCTCAACATACATATGAATGCGAATGGGCTTACTGCCCATTATACGGCCCATGTGGGCCCACATGCCCGTGTGGCCGTCTAAGCCCAACAACGACCACAGCCATGAGAACTACACAGCCCAGTCCAATATTTACCATATAACGTGAATTTATCTGTGTGGGGCCCACAAACCTATTGGGCCCATACGACCCATCGAGGCCCATCGAGGCCCAGAACGGTTCAAACCCATGAGAATGCCCATGGTGGTCTCTACAGTCTTACACCCATGATTCGTGCGCTTGGCTCACCACATGTACGTCCGCACACCCATGTGGCCCAAAAGGCCGTTCTTTCAACTTTTCGTCTTTTTGACATTTCGGCTTTTCGGTTTTTAGCATTCTAGAGTTTATTCAGTGTGTGAGTACACACCTGTTATGGAGTTGTAACGGAACCACTTCTAAATCGAGAACCTATGATCAACCACAAGCCCACCATTAGTCATATTTACGATTAATCCAAAAACCAAAGCATTGCAGGAACTTTAATCGAACTATCGCTACTCACCAAATGCATTGTTGTAGAATCTCTCTCACTCCTAAAATTCGTGTATTCTTCCTAAAGATTTAACCTTCACACGAATAGTTAACCAAATCATCAAACTCCATAACCCCACTTAATTTTATCTAGGATTAAATTACTTACCGATAGAGAAGGTACAACTTGCAGGGACAAGGTAATCGACTAAGCACCCTGATTACAGAAATCAAGCCCCTAATAACAATCGCATGAAGAAGGAATTAAAAAGGTGTTAGATGAATACTACCTCATGGTAGAAAAGAGAGAAAGCAAACACTAAGCTTAAGAGATACCAAAAGCTGAATCTTTGAGAAGAAACCAAATGAGATTCGGCTAAGGAGGAAAAATAAACCATAGAACACTTATCCAACAAGTCAGAGGAATTTTAGCAGCATATCAGCAAGAATCGGTAAGGGAAAGATAAGAAAAGAAGGGAGAAAATAACTAGTCCTTGACAATTTCGGCTACCCAAAAATAGAGGGTAATCAGTTTGATGAACAAAGAAGAATAAGTGAACACTACTTAGGGTATTCGGCCAACAAAGAAAGAGAGGGAATGATTTGGCCTGCCAAAGAACAGAGGAAGGAAGAATGAAATCGAAAAAATGAGTATTCGGCTAAAGAGAAGAGGGGACAAAGAAGAAGGAAAGATGAAAAGTAAGATGTCACTTTAGGTATTCGGCCAAAGAAAAAGAACAAAAGGCTGAGAGGTTTTCAGGAGTCTTCGAATAGAGCCAAAACAAGACAAAAGAAGAAAAGTGCCAACCTGAGGTATTTAAATGAAAACGAGCTATGGCTAGCTAACACCAAAACAGCACTCCAAAAGCCTATAGCGGAATTTCTTGAACAAAAACACTCCACAAATTCTGTCGGCCTTCAGCACCCTAAACACCTCCCCATTCAACCAACTTCCACAACAATTCAAACTCCTTCTTTTCCTCCACAATTCTCTCCCTAAAAATCCTCCTTTATCTCCTCTTTGATTTACTCCACCCTCCTCTCCTTAACCAATTCAAGTTCTACCTTGCGGAGTTTTACTCGGCTTCTGCTTCTCACATGGTAAGAGAGAAAAATAAATACTCCTTTTTACCTTTCCATGACTTGAACTGTAACACCCCGTACCCGAGACCGTTGCCGGAGTCGAACACGAGGTGTTAACAGACTTATTTCATTTATTTACACAGTTCATTTTAAAATTTCCAGACAAGCTGGTTAACTGCATCATAGTCACTTTAAAAATCATATCTCAAGTTCCAAAACTCGAAAACTGATTCCGTAAATTTTCCCTGAAACTAGACTCATATATCCATCTACAATTTTGTTTCTAGAATTTTTGGTTGGGCCAATTAGTACAGTTTATTAGTTAAAGTCTCCCCTGTTACAGGGCTTGACTACTCTGACCTTCATGCATTACGACTTAGATATCTCCCTGTACAGGGCTTCAATACTTATGTCGTTTGTTTCTAATGAAACTATACTCAAAAAGAATCTGTACATATAAAGCATGACTTCTAATTATTTCTGGTTAATTTATGGAAAATTTCCAAAGTCAGAACAGGGGATCCAGCAACCGTTCTGGCCCTATTTCACAAAAACTTAAACATCTCATAAAATACGGCTCATATGATCGTTTCGTTACTTTCATATGAAAATAGACTCATCAAGGTTCAATTACATAATTTATTCACTATTTAATTCCATTCCTACTATTTTTAGTGATTTTTCAAATTCACTTCACTGCTGCTGTCAGCATCTATTTTTAAGGTAGGCTTTACCTATTTCATGGTTTTCCATGGATCAACTAGCCATTTGTCATACAAAGCACCAAAATGATCGTGATTAACCATTCCAATGGCTAATCAATACCAAGCATTTCCATACCACTCAATGAACAATATACAAAATGATTATAATGCTATGCTCAAAATATATATAAGCCATTTTCACATGGTTATCCAAATATATACATTACCAAAAGTACTTGACTAACAACAAAGGGCAGTCCTATACATGCCATTATCAAGGTTCAACCAAATGAGTACCAAAAGGGCTTTGATAGTGTGGGCGACTTCGACTTTGACACTCCCGAGTCCGATAGCTGACGAGCAAAATCTATAAAACAGAGAATCAAAGCAACAGAATAAGCATTTAATGCTTAGTAAGTTAGAGTAATGAAATCATGCACAACTGAAGTATAGCATTCATATGACTAAACGAATAATTTCATATACACATATTCTCAAAATCATACCTACTTCACATTTCCAACCCTTATATTCATACAAAAGGAATCAACTTGGCTAAAGGCTGGAAGCTTGTTAATCGATTGAGCGAATACTATTTAAAAGGAATCAACTATTCCAATGCATATACGAAACATACCTTATCGTTGGGATTTTACGAGCGTATTAATTGAAAGTATTACAGCAAGATCGCTCATTCCCAAACCAAGTACCTTCTGGATTTAGCCGGATATAGCTACTCGCTCAAATGCCTTTGGGACTTAGCCCGGATATAGTAACTAGCACAAATGCCTTCGGGACTTAGCCCGGAATTAGTCACTAGCACAAATGCCTTCGGGACTTAGCCCGGTTACCATCCGAATATTCATGCACATATATCAATAAATCATATCACATCTGTATTTCATTTTCATCACTAGAACTCAAACACAAGACACTTGTCAACCATTCCCATTTTCGGCTCAATAGCCACATACAAAGAGCATGATTTGATTTGCTTTATGACATGATCTCTATGCACATTCGGCTACCCGTCATAAGTATAAACTAATTATCTCGACATATAATTCCAATAGAATCGTTATATCACCGTTTATTTGTTGTGCTTATACGTCATAACTTAATCAAATCATAAACTACGTTCCATTACTCAAAGACTTACCTCGGATGTTGTCGAACGATTTCGACGGCTATTCGATCACTTTTTCCTTTCCCTTATCCAACTGTGATCCTCTAAGCTCTTGAGCTAATTCAGACAAATTTAACTTATTAAAGTCTCATTATGCTAGCTTATGGCCGAATATGACAAGAAATTTAATAGGTCATATAGCTACTTTTAGCTCAAATACAAAATGGTCATACGCATTTTTAATCACATTAAGCAATTTAATACAATTAATTTAACATTTCCTCATGTACACCTTTATGACCGAATACACATATCATTAACCTAATATCAATTAACTAAGCACTTTAACAAATTTTCTTTAACTATACACACATTCGGCAATGACAAAGACAATTTAACAAACCTTAAATTCAACTTATAACAATATATACTCAATATTCAAAGCATTTAACATCACTTCATCATAATTTTACATCATGGCCGAATGCTCCTTTTAAACCATTTACCCTCACAAAGCATAAATTTCACCATCAAACTTACAAGCTTATAATCCCATGAATTTTAACATCATAATATCTATCCAACTCTCACTCATTAATTTCTATCATAAATCTCAAAATCTATAGTTTTCTTTTTTTTTCTACCCATGACCGAAACCTCCAACAACACCAAATAAAAATATACTTCATGGGTTTAAGGTAGAACCAAGAAAGGAACTCATAAATATCAGAATATAAGCAAACTACCATTGTTCATCTAGATTTAGCATGAAACAACAACCATCACCCTTGTTAATTACCATAGCCGAAAACCTTACTCATTCCAAAAATCAAAATTTCAACATGGGTTACAAAAATAACTTGATATCTCACCCAAGATCAACTAAAATTTCAAGAACTAGTATAAACTCCTTACCTTAATATTAACCTAAGATGACCGAATGCTTCCCTCCCTTCTTCCTCTTTTCATTTCAGCCAAGAAGAATCGATTTCTCCTTTTCTTTTCATCACCTTTTCATTTTTCTTTTCTTTTATTATCCTTATTATTTCTTTTATTTATTTCCTTTCTTTTACATAAAATAATAACCATTTAATTAATATTTACTACATATTTTAATATATGTACCATCATGGCCGGCCACTATGTATAAAAAAGGAGTATTTGACATGCAAAACCATTGTTTTCACTACATGCTTTAATAGATCCTTATAGATTAACCTATCACATTTCAAAAGTGTCACATATAAGTCCTATTAACTAAATTCACATGCAATCGACTAAATCGAAGCTTAAAACTTTCACACATTCATATTCACATATTTTAGACAATAAATATCATATTCAAATACTTCGATGACTCGGTTTAGCAGTCCCGAAACCTCTTCCCGACTAGGGTCAATTTAGGGCTGTCACAACTCTCCCCCACTTTAAGAAATTTTCGTCCCCGAAAATCTTACTGGTAAATATGTTTGGGTATCGTTCTTTCATAGAGTTCTCGGGTTCCCAAGTAGCTTCTTCCATCCCATGTTTGAGCCATATCACTTTTACTAAAGGAACATTTTTGTTTCGTAACTCTTTCACCTCACGAGCTAGGATACGAATCGGTTCTTCTTCATAACTCATATCGGCTTGAATTTCAACCTCGGAGGGACTTATTATGTGCGAAGGATTAGATCTGTAACGTCGAAGCATTGAGACATGAAAATCATTGTGAATCTTCTCGAGATCAGGGGGTAAAATCAATCTATATGCCACCGGACCAACTCGTTCGGATATTTCATATGGCCCTATGAACCTCGAACTCAGTTTGCCCTTACGGCCAAATCTGAGTATCTTTTTCCAAGGTGAAACTTTAAGAAATACTTTGTCTCCCACCTGATACTCAATATCTCTTCGTTTTAAATCCGCGTACGACTTCTGACGATCTGATGCTGCCTTCAGACTTTCATGAATTATTTTTACTTTCTGCTCGGCATCTTTAATCAAATCAACTTCGAAAATTTTACTTTCATCGAGCTCGGTCCAAAACAATGGTGTACGGCATTTGCGACCGTACAAAGCCTCGTAAGGTGCCATCTTAATACTTGACTGAAAACTATTGTTGTAAGCGAATTCAATCAAAGGTAAATACCGCTCCCATGAACCACTATACTCGAGGATGCAACATCTCAACATATCCTCAAGTATCTAAATTATCCGCTCGGATTGACCATCAGTTTGTGGATGAAAAGCGGTGCTAGAATGCAACTTGGTACCCAAAGCTTCTTGCAGTTTCTGCCAAAATCGCGAGGTGAATCTCGGATCTCTATCCGACACAATAGAAATAGGTACCCTGTGTAATATTACAATCTGAGAAACATACAATTCAGCTAGTTTATCCAATGAATAATCCGTACGTACGGGAATAAAATGAGCCGACTTAGTCAGTCTATCAACAACAACCCAAATCGCATCTTTCTTACTTGCCGACAATGGCAACCCAGATACAAAATCCATCGTGACTCGATCCCATTTCCATTCAGGTATCATGATCGGCTGAAGTAAACCTGTAGGCACTTGATGTTCTGCTTTCACTTGTTGACATATTAAACACCTCGAAACAAAATCGGAAATGTCTCGTTTCATACCATGCCACCAAAACTGACGTCTCAGATCGTTGTACATTTTCGTACTCCCCGGGTGAATTGACATTCGGCTACAATGAGCTTCGTTCAGAATCATCGAAATAAGTTCTGAATTTCTTGGAACACACAAACGGCTTCTGAACCTCAAACAATCGTCGTCATCAATTTGAAACTCTGATTCCCTATCCGAAACACATTCAGCCCGTTTTGCAACCAATTCATCATCGACTTTCTAAGCTTCACGAATTTGATGAATCAACAATGGTCTAGCCTTTAATTCTGCTACTAACACATTGTCGGATAGAACAGACAAGTGTACATTCATCGCTCGTAAAGCAAACAGTGATTTACGACTTAAAGCATCCGCAACCACATTAGCCTTTCCCGGGTGATAGTCAATGACAAGCTCATAATCTTTTAACAACTCGAGCCAACGTCTTTGTCGCAGATTCAAGTCTCTTTGAGTCATCAAATATTTGAGACTTTTGTGATCCGAATATACATGGCACTTCTCACCAAATAAGTAATGTCGCCATATTTTCAAAGCGAATACAATGGCAGCCAGTTCGAGATCATGGGTTGGATAATTTTTCTCATGTGGCTTCAATTGTCTCGACGCATAAGCTACAACTCGACCTTCTTGCATCAATACACAACCCAACCCAAGTAAGGATGCATCACTGTAAATGACAAACTCCTTGCCTGACTCGGGCTGCACTAGTACTGGAGCTTCAGTCAAATAAGTTTTCAGTTGATCGAAACTTTTCTGACACTTGTCTGTCCATTCAAACTTAACATCTTTCTGAAGTAGTTTTGTTATTGGTGTGGCTATCATCAAGAAACCTTTTACAAAGGGTCTGTAGTAACCGGCAAGTCCCAAAAAGCTCCGAACTTCAGTAATATTTCTCGGGGGCTTCCAGTTAAGTATGGCCGAAATTTTGCTCGGATCAACTCGAATACCCGATGCAGATACCACATGACCCAAGAAGCTAACCTCTCTTAACCAGAACTCACACTTACTGAACTTAGCATATAACTGCTTATCCCGTAAAATCTGCAACACTAATCCCAGGTGTTCAGCATGTTCGGTTTCATCTCTTGAATAGACAAAGATGTCATCAATAAACACAACTACAAACCGGTCCAAATACTGTCTAAAGATCCGATTCATCAAATCCATAAATATCTTAGGGGCATTAGTGAGTCCAAACGGCATCACTAAGAACTCATAGTGACCGTATCTCGTTCTGAAAGCAGTTTTGGGTATATCCGAATCTCGAATTCGCAACTGATAATAACCCGATCTCAAATCTATCTTTGAAAACACTGAGGCTCCCTTTAGTTGATCAAACAAATCATCAATACGCGGTAACGGATATTTATTCTTTATTGTCACTTTATTCAGCTGACGATAGTCGATGCACAACCTCATGGTTCCGTTCTTCTTTTTCACAAACAATACTGGTGCACCCCAAGGTGAGAAACTTGGTCGAGCGAAACCTCTATCCGTCAACTCTTGCAACTTAGCTTTCAACTCCTTTAACTCGGTTGGTGCCATACGATACGGAGCTATTGAAATCGGTGTAGTCCCAGGTACAAGCTCAATACCAAACTCTACCTCCCGAACAGGTGGTAAACCCGGTAATTCTTCAGGAAAAACATCCAGATATTCACAAACCACCGGCACAGATTCAGGCTTCTTTTCTAACTCTTTGTCATCAAGTACATACGCAAGGTATGCTTCACACTCCTTTCTTACATATTTCTGAGCCAACATCGATGATATTACAGCTGGCAACCCATTCAAGTCAGTAGACTCAACTCGGATTATCTCGTTATTTACACACCTCAAATCAATGGTTTTTCTTTTGCAATTTACAATTGCATCATGTACGGTCAACCAATCCATACTGAGGATAACATCAAATTCATCAAATGGTAAAAGCATCAAATCGGCCGGAAAACAGGAACCTCGGATTACTAGGGGACATTTCTTACACACTTTGTCGACAAGCACATAACGACCCAAGGGATTTGACACCCGAATTACGAACCCAGTAGACTCAACAGGTAAAGTCTTACTGGATGCTAAGGTTTCATATATATAAGAATGAGTAGAACCAAGGTCAATCAAAGCAATCACATTAGTATCAAAGAGAGTAAAAGTACCGGTAATAACATCTGGCGAGGAAGCATCCTCGCGTACGCGTATAGCATAAGCTCTAGCAGGAGCGTGAGCCTCAGATCTGGTTGTAGCATCTCTAGATCCTCTCTGACCGCCACTAGCATTGCCCGTATTTCTAGATGGTCTACCCCGAGCAGTAGTAGCACCTGGTTTCCCACTCTGATTTACATTTTGTTCAGTCAGTCTCGGGCAATCCTTGATAAAATGGTCAACTGATCCGCACTTATAACAGGAGCGGTCATGGAATCTACAACTCCCCGAATGCCATTTACCGCAATACTGGCACTCTGTTTTGTCTCGACGATCATTTCCAACACTGGCGACCGAAGTGACTCGTGTACTCACAGAGGGTCGATCACGATCTCGTCTAGAAAAGCCCGAAGTGTCTCTAGATCGGCCTAAATCATCTCTAAATTTCTTCGATGACTGTTGAAAGGGCTTTCCCAAAGATCTCTTACGAAACTCCTTTGCTCCCATATCAGCTTTTCTTTTCTCCTTACTGAGCTCCTCGGCTTTGCAAGCTCGCTCGACAAGTACCACAAATTCTTTGATTTCTAAAATACCAACATACAGCTTTATATCATCGTTCAGTCCATCTTCGAAACGTTTACACATTACAGCTTCTGAAGAAATGCATTCTCGAGCGTACCGGCTAAGCCTTACAAACTTTCGTTCATAATCAGTAACCGACATGGAACCTTATTTAAGTTCAAGAAATTCTTTCCGTTTTTGATCAATGAATCTCTGACTGATATACTTTTTTCAAAACTCGGTTTGGAAAAACTCCCAAGTTACTTGCTCTCTGGGCACAACAAAAATCAACGTACTCCACCAATAGTAGGCAGAATCACGTAGCAAGGAGATAGTACACTTTAGGCATTCATCGGGTGTGCAAGATAGTTCATCAAGTACCCGAATAGTGTTGTCCAACCAAAATTCAGCTTGCTCAGCATCGTCGCTGTCTGTAGCTTTAAATTCAGTAGCCCCGTGTTTTCGGATTCTGTCAACTAGGGGCTTATTTGACCTTATTTGGTCAGTTACCAGAGGTATTGTAGGTGCGGGGGTTGTATTAGTCGGGAATGGAGGTTGTGGAACAGCCGTATTAGTTCGAATATACTGATTGAACCAATCATTCATCACGCTATAAAAAGCTTGTCTAGCTTCATCATTCTGATTACTAGCAATAGGTTGAGAGTCGGTCGGCACTGTCCCTTGTGCGGGAGCAGGCGCTACACTCTCAAGATCATCAGCTACCGCTCGGTTGGGATCGGGATCCATTTCTATAAGTAAACACATTTTTAACTGTCAGAAATCACCACACTATCAAATAAACACATAATGGCATGTATAGCTAGACCCAAACGTATTACGGTAGTCCTAGAATCGACTAAACCGTAGCTCTGATACCAATAAAATTGTAACACCCCATACCCGAGACCGTTGCCGGAGTCGGACACGAGGTGTTAACAGACTTATTTCATTTATTTACATAGTTCATTTTAAAATTTCCAGACAAGCTGGTTAACTGCATCACAGTCACTTTAAAAATCATATCTCGAGTTCCAAAACTCGAAAACTGATTCCGTAAATTTTCCCTGAAACTAGACTCATATATCCATCTACAATTAATTTTCTATAATTTTTTGTCAGGCCAATTAGTACAGTTTATTAGTTAAAGTCTCCCCTGTTACAGGGTTCAACTACTCTGACCTTCATGCATTACGACTTAGATATCTCCCTGTACAGGGCTTCAATACTTATGCCGTTTGTTTCTAATGAAACTAGACTAAAAAAGGAATGTGTACATATAAAGCATGACTTATAATTATTTATTTTTAATTTATGGTAAATTTTCAAAGTCAGAACAGGGGATCCAGTAACCTTTTTGGCCCTGTTTCACGAAAACTTAAACATCTCATAAAATACGGCTCATATGATCGTTTCGTTACTTTCATATGAAAATAGACTCATCAAGGTTCAATTACATAATTTATTCACTATTTAATGCTATTCCTACTATTTTTAGTGATTTTTCAAATTCACTTCACTGCTGCTGTCAGCATCTATTTTTAAGGCAGGCTTTACCTATTTCATGGTTTTCCATGGATCAACTAGCCATTTGTCATACAAAGCACCAAAATGATCGTGATTAACCATTCCAATGGCTAATCATTACCAAGCATTTCCATACCACTCAATGAACAATATACAAAATGATTATAATGCTATGCTCAAAATATATATAAGCCATTTTCGCATGGCTATCCAAATATATACATTACCAAAAGTACTTGACTAACAACAAAGGGCAGTCCTATACATGCCATTATCAAGATTCAACCAAAAGAGTACCAAAAGGGATTTGATAGTGTGGGCGACTTCAAATTTGACACTCCCGAGTTCGATAGCTGACAAGCAAAATCTATAAAACAGAGAATCAAAGCAACAGAATAAGCATTTAATGCTTAGTAAGTTTTAGTAATGAAATCATGCACAACTGAAGTATAGCATTCATATGGCTAAACGAATAATTTCATATACACATATTCTCAAAATCATACCTACTTCACATTTCCAACCCTTATATTCATACAAAAGGAATCAACTTGGCTAAAGGCTGGAAGCTTGTTAATCGATTGAGCGAATACTATTTAAAAGGAATCAACTATTCCAATGCATATACGAAACATACCTCATCGTTCGGATTTTACGAGCGTATTAATTGAAAGTATTACAGCAAGATCGCTCATTCCCAAACCAAGTACCTTCGGGATTTAGCCGGATATAGCTACTCACTCAAATGCCTTCGGGACTTAGCCCGTATATAGTAACTCGCACAAATGCCTTCGGGACTTAGCCCGGATATAGTAACTCGCACAAATGCCTTCGCACAAATGCCTTCGGGACTTAGCCCGGATATAGTAACTCGCACAAATGCCTTCGGGACTTAGCCCGGAATTAGTCACTAGCACAAATGCCTTCGGGACTTAGCCCGGTTACCATCCGAATATTCATGCACATATATCAATAAATCATATCACATCTATATTTCATTTTCATCACTAGAACTCAAACACAAGACACTTGTCAACCATTCCTATTTTCGGCTCAATAGCCACATACAAAGAGCATGATTTGATTTGCTTTATGACATGATCTCTATGCACATTCGGCTACCCGTCATAAGTATAAACTAATTATCTCAACATATAATTCAAATAGAATCGTTATATCACCGTTTATTTGTTGTGCTTATACGTCATAACTTAATCAAATCATAAACTACGTTCCATTACTCAAAAACTTACCTCGGATGTTGTCGAACGATTTCGACGGCTATTCGATCACTTATTCCTTTCCCTTATCCAACTTTGATCCTCTAAGCTCTTGAGCTAATTCAGACAAATTTAACTTATTAAAGTCTCATTATGCTAGCTTATGGCCGAATATGACAAGAAATTTAATAGGTCATATAACTACTTTTAGCTCAAATACAAAATGGTCATACGCATTTTTAATCACATTAAGCAATTTAATACAATTAATTTAACATTTCCTCATGTACACCTTTATGACCGAATACACATATCATTAACCTAATATCAATTAACTAAGCACTTTAACAAATTTTCTTTAACTATACACACATTCGGAAATGACAAAGACAATTTAACAAACCTTAAATTCAACTTATAACAATATATACTCAATATTCAAAGCATTTAACATCACTTCATCATAATTTTACATCATGGCCGAATGCTCCTTTTAAACCATTTACCCTCACAAAGCATAAATTTCACCATCAAACTTACAAGCTTATAATCCCATGAATTTTAACATCATAATATCTATCCAACTCTCACTCATTAATTTCTATCACAAATCTCAAAATCTATAGTTTTCTTTTTTTTTTCTACCCATGACCGAAACCTCCAACAACACCAAATAAAAATATACTTCATGGGTTTAAGGTAGAACCAAGAAAGGAACTCATAAATATCAGAATATAAGCAAACTACCATTGTTCATCTAGATTTAGCATGAAACAACAACCATCACCCTTGTTAATTACCATAGCCGAAAACCTTACTCATTCCAAAATCAAAATTTCAACATGGGTTACAAAATAACTTGATATCTCACCCAAGATCAACTAAAATTTCAAGAACTAGTATAAACTCCTTACCTTAATATTAACCTAAGATGACCGAATGCTTCCCTCCCTTCTTCCTCTTTTCATTTCAGCCAAGAAGAATCGATTTCTCCTTTTCTTTTCATCACCCTTTCATTTTTCTTTTCTTTTATTATCCTTATTATTTCTTTTATTTATTTCCTTTCTTTTACATAAAATAATAACCATTTAATTAATATTTACTACATATTTCAATATATGTACCATCATGGCCGGCCACTATGTATAAAAAAAGGAGTATTTGACATGCAAAACCATTGTTTTCACTACATGCTTTAATAGATCCTTATAGATTAACCTATCACATTTCAAAAGTGTCACATATAAGTCCTATTAACTAAATTCACATGCAATTGACTAAATCGAAGCTTAAAACTTTCACACATTCATATTCACATATTTTAGACAATAAATATCATATTCAAATACTTCGGTGACTCGGTATAGCGGTCCCGAAACCACTTCTCGACTAGGGTCAATTTAGGGCTGTCACATGGACCTTACACCTCAAGAGAAACATCTACACCCCACATCCACTAGATCAATAGCCTCTTTATGTCATACCGTACCAAATTTTATTTATAACCCTACTGACCAAATATAAGGGTTTTATCCTTCAGAAACCAAAATTTTGTGGAAGCTAGGGCTTGAACCCATGACTTCCCAGACACTTCCAGAGCACACAACCACTAAGCCAAACACTCAATTGTGTCACTTTCCTGCACATTTGCAGTCTCCTAACTACACCCCTGCTCAAAACCTAATACTTCTAGGCCCAAATTTGGGGCGTTACAATACACGTGAATTTTTAACCACCAACATAACATGTGCATACACAACTTCAAAAAATTAGAAAAATAGGATGGCACACATAACGAATATGTGTGCCTGTAATGCAAGTGTACTATATCCCATATTGTTTTTCCATATGTTATTTTCTCCATATTATCATAAATATGTTTAGTTTGGAGTAGGCGTAATAGTTTAATCCTAGTTTCAACGTAGAAATAGATATACGACATAATCATCTTTATTGAACCTTATTTTCGTGATCTATTTAATGCCATTTGAGAATTATAAAGGGGAGTATAAATGTGTATCTTTGAATTAATATTTACATTTGTAGTAATTAAAATTAATGCTAATTAAACTGAAATAGTGAAAGTTCTAATTAAATTGAAATATTGAATGTTTTCTTTTATTGTAACGTATTCTAGTCTAATGTTATAACACTTCCTATAAATGCCAGTTTTTTCCCCTACAAATCTTGTTCGAAATTAATTTTACGAACCAAGTTTAACTAGTAACATCAGATTCGCATAGTATGGTAAGCCTTAATGTTTATTCCGTACTAGTGTTTTTATTTTTAACTTCTGGGGTAGTAATGGCTACTGTAACGCCCCAAAAATATAAGGTCATTAATTTTTCATGGTTTGATACAAATTGCATGTTTGGGGTGGTGGCTAAATGATTTGGGCGTGTTTGGAAGTGTCTGGGAAGTCCTGGGTTCAAGCTTCAGCTTTTGCAAAATTTTTGTTTTTGCTCTTAAAAGAATCTCGATGTTGGCACCTAGGCTTTAGGATTAATCGTGTTTGATTTGTGACACAAAAAGCCTTGTGGCTTCGTGGCAAGTGGCGTGACTTGGAAATTGAGAAGGCTTGGATTCGAATCCTGTGACAGGCAACAGATGATTATTTTGCTACTTGGGATGGCAGGAGTTTGAAGTGGTTTCGAACTCTGTTATGTGAGAGTTTGAACTGGTCTTGGTATTGTTATGGAGGATATCAATAAGGGATAAGGGGAGAGATTCATGGAGATTTTCAAGGAGTTTGAAGTGTGAGAGGAGTGTAGCTGAATCGGGAGTTGTGGGTACCTATTCAGTCATGCCTTTTAGTGGTGAATGGGCTTTGGTCATTGTAGTTTTGGCATTTGCTCCTTTCCTTCTTTTGGCTTGTGCAATTTTGGTAGCTGTGGTGTTTTTTTTTACCATTCAGGTCTTTTCTTTTCTCAACTCTTTTTCTCGATTGTGTTACTGAGTGGAAGTTAGTAGGTGTCAAAAATGAAATATTTTCCTTTGTTCTCCAAATTTTTCTTTTCTCTGCCGAATAGGCATCCTTCTCCATTCTTTTTTGTATCTCAATTACGTTTCTCTTCTTGGAACCTTGGCCGAATATCGGTTGCCCCTCTCCCTCTCTTCTTATTCAGGCTCTTTTCTCTATGCTAGCCGAATATTCCCTTTCTTAGCCGAATCTCTCCCTACTTTGATCAAGGTAATTGAGTTTCCTTTTGGGTTGCTGAATTCTTAGTGTTAGCTGAGCCTTGCTATTGCTATCATCAATGTGAGGGTTCACAGTGGTGCCGTTCCTCTTCCTTTTTGTCGTACTATAGTAGTCTCCCTCTCTAATCCCTTCTTTGTATTGATTATTATCAGGAGTGCATTCGTGCCATTGCGTGCCTCGATTGTAGGTTGTGTTGGGGTTGGTTGAATGCTATTATCCTCCTCTCTTAGTCCGCGTCTCGGTGAGAAGTGCACTTGGTTTAACTGAATTACATTTAAGGTTACTTACCAAATTAGATTTTAGTGCAGATCTGTAACACCCCGAACCCGAGACCGACACCGGAGTCGAACACGAGGTGTTAACAGACTTTAAACCCCTTATAAAAATATTTCCCAGACGCTGCCCAATCTGCATACTAGTCGCTTTAAAAATCATATCTTGAGTTTCACAACTCGAAAATCAGTTTCGTGATTTTTCCCTGAAACTAGACTCATATTCCCATCTACATATTTTTTTCTAGAATTTTTGGTCAGGCCAATTAGTACAGTTTATTAGTCAAATTCCCCCATGTTACAGGGATCGACTACACTGACCTTTGCGCATTACAACTTAGATATCTCCCTGCACAGAGCTTCAATACTGATGCCGTTTGTTTCTATGGAAACTAGACTCAGAGAGAAATCTATACATATATGGTATGACTCCTAATTATCTCTGGTTAATTTATAATGAATTTCCAAAGTCAGAACAGGGAATCCAGAAACCGTTCTGGCCCTGTCTCACGAGAACCTGAATATCTCTTAACATACTGTCCATATGATCGTTTCGTTACTTTCCTATGAAAATAGATTCATCAGGGTTCGTTTACATAATTTATTCACTATTTAATTCCATTCCTACTATTTTTAGTGATTTTCCAAATCTACATCACTGCTGCTGTGAGCATCTGCCTTTAAGGTAGACTTTACCTATTTCATAGTTTCCATGATTCAACTAGCCCTTTTAGCATGAGTAGCACAAATGATGATGGTGATTAACCATTCCCATGGCCAATCCTTGTCAAGCATATTCACACTAAATGATTATAACATTATACTCAAACATATATAAGCCATTTTCGCATGGCTAACCAAAATTATACAAGTCCAAAGGGTCCATGACCCACAACAAACGGGTAGTCCTATACATGCCATATCCAGAGTTCAACTAAAAGAGTACCAAAAGAGCTTTGATAGTGTGGATGACTTCGACTTCGATGATCCCGAATCCGATAGCTAACGAACAATATCTATAAAACAGAGAGCCAAAGCAACGGGGTAAGCATTTTAAAGCTTAGTAAGTTTCAAGTAATGAAATCGGCTTTGACTAAAGTATTGCATTCACATAGCTAAATAAATCACTTTAATAATTCACATTCTCATAAGCATACTTACTTCACACTTCATCAACATATACACACACAAGGTATCAACCTATCTAAAAGCCGAAAATTCGTTAGTCGATTGAACGAATATTATTTAAAACGAATCGACTTTTTTTTTTTTGCAAAGCACATGCAAACATACCTTATCGTTTGGGTTTATCGAGCGTATTAATTGAATTTATTGCAACACAAAACGCTCACATTCAAACCCAAGTTTCTTCGGAATTTAGCCGGATATAACCACAAGCTCAATTGCCTTCGGGTCTTAACCCGGGTATAGCAACTCGCACGAATGCCTTCGGGTCTTAGCCCGGATATATCAACTTGCACAATTGCCTTCGGGTCTTAGCCCGGATATATCAATTCGCACAAACGCCGTCGGGTCTTAGCCCGGATATATCAGTTCGTACAAATGCCTTCGGGTCTTATCCCGGATATATCAATTCGCACAAATGCCTTCGGGTCTTAGCCCGGATATATCAATTCGCACAAATGCCTTCGGGTCTTATCCCGGATATATCAATTCGCACAAATGCCTTCGGGTCTTAGCCCGGATATATCAATTCGCACAAATGCCTTCGGGTCTTAGCCCGGATATATCAATTCGCACAAATGCCTTCGGGTCTTAACCCGGATATATCAATTCGCACAAATGCCTTCAGGTCTTAGCCCGGATATATCAATTCGCACAAATGCCTTCGGGTCTTAACCCGGATATATCAATTCGCACAAATGCCTTCGGGTCTTAACCCGGATATATCAATTCGCACAAATGCCTTCGGGTCTTAACCCGGATATATCAATTCGCACAAATGCCTTCGGGTCTTAGCCCGGATATATCAATTCGCACAAATGCCTTCGGGTCTTAGCCCGGATATCATTCAAATGCTCATGGACACATATATCAACAATCATGACACATCCATATTTCACTTTCGTTACTAAGGCTCAAACACAAAGCATTTATTAAACCTTTCCAATTTCGGCTCAATAGCCACACACAAAGAGCATGATTTCAATTGGCTTTATAACATAGTCTCTATGCACATTCGACTATCCATCATAGTATGACTAATCATTTCAATATAATTCAAGTAGGGTCATTACTCGAAGACTTACCTCGGATGTTGTCGAACGACTTCAATGGCTATTCAATTACTTTTTCCTTCCCTTTATCGGATTTAGTTCCCCTTTGCTCTTGAGCTTAAGTTCAACAAATTTTAAAATAGTCATTAATCGACTATTCAAGTATTACTTTCAGAATAATATATATATTGATTCGACTTTCACACACATAGATTATAATAAGCTTTATAAAAATCAATAAATAATTCATTAGCAAATTTTCAATAATGTTTACAACAAAATCACATATTCACTACGAGCTGTTTTCCTGAGCAGCAGTCACTAAATTATTTATAACTGGAGCTACAAAACTCCAAATCACTTGCCGTTAATTTTCCCTGAATATAGACTCGTACATCTTCCATCCATAAAATTTTCAGAATTTTAGGCTTGGCCAATCAATACCAGATTTTTCTTAAAGTTTCCCTTGTTTCACTGTTTGACTAATCTGACCACTCTTCACTACGAATCAAATTTCTCATTTTACAGAATTCAAAATTGTATTTGATTTCATTTGAAACTAGACTCATTAAGGATTCTAAGCATATAAATTTTATCTTATAACCATTTTTGTACAATTTATAATGATTTTCTAAAAACAGAACAGAGGATTACAGTGTCATTCTGCACTGTCTCACACAACTTTAAGTATCTCATTATCGGAAATTCCTTTGCTTACACGGTTTCCTTTATAAGAAACTAGACTCATTAAGCTTTAATTTCATGTCTCATTCAGCCTCTAATTCAAATCCATAAATTTATGGTGATTTTCTAAAGTCACGTTACTGCTGCTGTCCCCAAGCAGATTATTACCATATCAAACACTAACATTTGCATTTCACCTTACTAGCTAGCTTAGCAAACCTTAATTTACTACTTCATGCCAAACCAAAGATCACATTCGGCACTTTCATCCACCATTCCACCAAGCATGTAATATTCAAACACAACCAAACTCACATTCGGCCCTAGCTCATAACAAGGTAGCCGATTCTTTTTCCTTAGTGTCTAATGCTCACCTATGATTCTTTTTGTAGTTCAAACACTCCTCTATCATCATTCACCTAACTTTAACATGAAACAACAAAACTCACCATTTCTCATCCAAATAACATGAACAACAACCATTTCTTGAACATTTTCTCATGACCGATTGCTCATGTTACCAACAAGATTCAAGATTTGAACATGGGCTAACTAAGGGACTTAGTAACTAGCTTAATACATTCAAAAATTTCCAAAAGCTACCATGCATTACATACCTTATTCAAGACTAGAAGGAGTGGCCGAATGTTTTACTTCCCCTTCCCCCTTCTTCTTAGCATTTTCGGCCAAGGATGAAGATGAAAAAGGATGAACACATTTTTTTCTCCTTTCTTTTCTTTAGCTCACGGCTAGCAAGAACATGAATGATGATCTTTTTTTTTTTTCATTACTTTTCTTTTATTCTCTCTTTTATTTATTTTATTACTAACATTTTATGACACAAAATAACATATTTTATTTGTGCCATACTTATGCCATAATTTCAATATAATAAAAAAAATTGCACAAATGCTTATCATGCCCATCATGGCCGGCCACTAGGTTTTAAGGTGGGAAATTTGACATGCAAATCCACCTATTTCGTACTATAAGTTATTTGGCCACTATAAATTAGCCCATAGCATTTGCAAAAATTTTCACATGAGTCATTTTTCATAATTTCACTCACAATTGGCAAAATCAAAGCATGAAATTTTCACACATGCACTTTCACATGAAATAAACATAGAATATAACATCTAATTATTTTTGTGACTCGGTTTAGTGGTCCCGAAACCACTTTCCGACTAGGGTCAATTTAGGGCTGTCACAACTCTCCCCCACTTAAGAAATTTTCGTCCCCGAAAATCTTACCGATAAATAGGTTTGGGTATCGTTCTTTCATCGAGCTCTCAGTTTCCCAAGTAGCTTCCTCGATCCCGTGTTTGAACCATAACACCTTAACTAACGGAACCCTTCTATTTCGCAACTCTTTCACTTCACGAGCTAGGATACGAATCGGTTCTTCTTCATAACTCAAGTCAGATTGAATTTCAACTTCCGAGGGATTAATCACATGTGACGGATCGGATCTATAACGTCGAAGCATCGAAACATGAAAAACGTTGTGAATCCTTTCAAGTTCAGGGGGTAAAATCAATCTATACGCCACTGGACCAATTCTTTCGGATATTTCATACGGCCCAATGAACCTGGGACTCAATTTGCCCTTACGGCCAAATCTGAGTACCTTTTTCCAAGGCGAAACTTTAAGAAACACTTTATCTCCAACCTGATATTCAATGTCTTTTCTTTTCAAATCCGCATACGACTTTTGACGATCTGTGGCTACCTTCAGACTTTCACTTGTTGACATATTAAACATCTCGAAACAAAATCGGAGATGTCTCGTTTCATACCATGCCACCAAAATCGACGTTTCAAATCGTTGTACATTTTCGTGCTCCCCGGGTGAATTGACATTCGGCTACAATGGGCTTCGTTCAGAATCATCGAAATGAGTTCCGAATTCCTTGGAACACACAAACGACTTCTGAACCTCAAACAATCATCATCATCGATTTGAAACTCCGATTCCTTGTTCGGAACACACTCAGCCCGTTTTGCAACCAATTCATCATCGACTTTCTGAGCTTCACGAATTTGATGAATCAATAATGGTTTGGCTTTTAATTCAGCTACTAACACATTGTCGGGTAGAACAGACAAGTGTACATTCATCACTCGCAAAGAAAATAGTGATTTCTGGCTTAAGGCGTCCGCAACCACATTAGCCTTTCCTGGGTGATAATTAATGACCAGCTCATAATCTTTCAACAACTCAAGCCAACGCCTTTGTCGCAGATTCAAGTCTCGCTGGGTCACCAAATATTTGAGACTTTTGTGATCCGAAAATACATGGCACTTCTCACCAAACAAATAATGTCGCCATATTTTCAAAGCAAATACGATGGCAGCTAGTTCGAGATCATGGGTTGGATAATTGCTCTCGTGTGGCTTCAATTGTCTTGACGCATAGGCCACAACTCGACCTTCTTGCATCAATACGCAACCCAACCCAAGTAGGGATGCGTCACTATAAATGACAAACTCTTTGCCTGATTCGGGTTGCACTAAAATTGGAGCTTCAGTCAAATGAGTTTTCAGTTGATCGAAACTTTTCTGACATTTCTCCGTCCATTCGAACTTAACATCCTTTTGAAGTAGCTTCGTCATTTGTGTGGCTATCATCGAGAAACCTTTGACAAATCGTCGATAATAACCGGCGAGTCCCAAAAAGCTCCGAACCTCAGTAATATTTCTCGGAGGTTTCCAGTTAAGTATGGCTGAGATTTTGTTCGGGTCAACTCGAATACCCGATGCGGATATCACATGACCCAAGAAGCTAACCTCTCTTAACCAGAACTCACACTTACTGAACTTAGCATATAACTGCTTATCCCGCAAAATTTGTAACACTAGCCTCAGATGCTCGGCATGTTCGGTCTCATCTCTTGAATAGACCAGGATGTCATCAATGAACACAACTACGAACCGATCCAAATATGGTCTGAAGATCCGATTCATCAAATCCATAAATACCGCAGGGGCATTAGTGAGCCCAAACGGCATCACTAAGAATTCGTAGTGACCATATCTCGTTCTGAAGGCAGTTTTGGGTATGTCCGAATCTCGAATTCGCAACTGATAATAGCCCGATCTCAAATCTATTTTTGAGGACACTGAGGCTCCCTTCAGTTGGTCGAACAAATCATCGATGCGCGGCAACGGATATTTGTTCTTTATCGTCACTTTATTCAGTTGACGATAGTCAATGCACAACCTCATGGTTCCGTCCTTCTTTTTCACGAACAATACTGGTGCACCCCAAGGTGAGAAACTTGGTCGAGCAAAACCTCTATCCGTCAATTCTTGCAACTGAGCCTTCAACTCTTTTTACTCGGTTGGTGCCATACGATACGGAGCTATCGAAATCGGCGTAGTTCCAGGTACAAGCTCAATACCAAACTCTACCTCCCGAACAGGTGGTAAACCCGGTAATTCTTCAGGAAAAACATCCGGGTATTCACAAACCACCGGAATAGATTCGGGTTTCTTTTCTAATTCTTTGTCATCAAGTACATACGCAAGGTATGCTTCACAACCTTTTCTTACATATTTTTGTGCCAACATTGAGGATATTACAGCTGGCAACCCATCCAAGTCCGCCGGAAAACAGGAACCACGGATTACTAGGGGACATTTCTTACACACTTTGTCAACAAGCACGTAACGACTCAAGGGATTTGACACCCGAATTACGAACTCAGTAGACTCAATAGGTAAAGTCTTACTGGATGCTAAGGTTTCACGTATGTAAGAATGAGTAGAACCGGGGTCAATCAAAGCAATTACATTAGTATCAAAGAGAGTAAAAGTACCGGTAATAACATCAGGCGAAGAAGCATCCTCGCGGGCACGTATAGCATAAGCTCCAGCAGGCGCACGAGCCTCGGATCTGGTCGTAGCATCTCTAGATCCTCTCTGACCACCACTAGCATTGCCCGTATTTCTAGATGGTCTACCTCGAGCAGTGGTAGCACCCGGTTTCTCACTCTGATTTACATTCTGTTCAGACATCCTCGGGCAATCTTTAATGAAGTGGTCAACTGATCCACACTTGTAACAGGAGCGGTCATGGAATCTACAACTCCCCGAATGCCATTTACCACAATATCGACATTCTGTTCTGTCTCGGCGTTCATTCCCAACACTGGCGATCGAAGTGCCTCGGGTACCCACAGGGGGTCAATCACGATCTCGTCTAAAAAGGCCCGAAGTGCCTCTAGACCGACCCACATCATCTCGAAATTTCTTCGATGCCTGTTGAAGAGACTTTCCCGAGGATCTTTTACGAAACTCTCCAGTTCTCACATCAACTTTTTGTTTTTCTATTCTAAACTCTTCGGCTTTACAAGCTTGCTCGACATCGTCGCTATCCGTAGCCTTAAATTCAGTAGCCCCATGTTTTCGGATTTTGTCAACTGGAGGCTTATTTGACCTTATTTGGTCAGTTACCGGAGGTATTGTAGGTGCGGGGGTTGTATTAGTCGGGAATGGAGGTTGTGGAACAGCCGTATTAGTTCGAATGTATTGGTTAAACCAATCATTCATCACGCTATAGAAAGCTTGTCTAGCTTCATCATTCAGGTTACTAGCATTCGGTTGAGAGTCCGCCGGCGCTGTCCCTTGTCCGGGAGCAGGCGCTACACTCTCAAGATCATCAGCTACCACTCGGTCGGGATCGGGATCCATTACTATAATTAAACACATTTGCAAATGTCAGAAATCACCACACTATCAGATAATCACATAAAATGGCATGTATAGCTAGACCCAACGCATTACGGTAATCCTAGAATCGACTAAACCGTGGCTCTGATACCAATCAAATGTAACACCCCGAACCCGAGACCGACACCGGAGTCGAACACGAGGTGTTAACAGACTTTAAACCCCTTATAAAAATATTTCCCAGACGCTGCCCAATCTGCGTACTAGTCGCTTTAAAAATCATATCCTGAGTTTCACAACTCGAAAATCAGTTTCGTGATTTTTCCCTGAAACTAGACTCATATGCCCATCTACATATTTTTTTCTAGAATTTTTGGTCAGGCCAATTAGTACAGTTTATTAGTCAAATTCCCCCATGTTACAGGGATCGACTACACTGACCTTTGCGTATTACGACTTGGATATCTCCATGCACAGAGCTTCAATACTGATGCCGTTTGTTTCTATGGAAACTAGACTCAGAGAGGAATCTATAAATATATGGTATGACTCCTAATTATCTCTGGTTAATTTATAATGAATTTCCAAAGTCGGAACAGGGAATCCAGAAACCGTTCTGGCCCTGTCTCACGAGAACCTGAATATCTCTTAACATACTGTCCATATGATCGTTTCGTTACTTTCCTATGAAAATAGATTCATCAGGGTTCGTTTACATAATTTATTCACTATTTAATTTCATTCCTACTATTTTTAGTGATTTTCCAAATCTACATCACTGCTGCTGTCAGCATCTGCCTTTAAGGTAGACTTTACCTATTTCATAGTTTCCATGATTCAACTAGCCCTTTTAGCATGAGTAGCACAAATGATGATGGTGATTAACCATTCCCATGGCCAATCCTTGTCAAGCATATTCACACTAAATGATTATAACATTATACTCAAACATATATAAGCCATTTTTGCATGGCTAACCAAAATTATACAAGTCCAAAGGGTCCATGACCCACAACAAACGGGTAGTCCTATACATGCCATATCCAGAGTTCAACTAAAAGAGTACCAAAAGAGCTTTGATAGTGTGGATGACTTCGACTTCAATGATCCCGAATCCGATAGCTAACGAACAATATCTATAAAACAGAGAGCCAAAGCAACGGGGTAAGCATTTTAAAGCTTAGTAAGTTTCAAGTAATGAAATCGGCTTTGACTAAAGTATTGCATTCACATAGCTAAATAAATCACTTTAATAATTCACATTCTCATAAGCATACTTACTTCACACTTCATCAACATATACACACACAAGGTATCAACCTATCTAAAAGCCGAGAATTCGTTAGTCGATTGAACGAATATTATTTAAAACGAATCGACATTTTTTTTTTTTCAAAGCACATGCAAACATACCTTATCGTTTGGGTTTATCGAGCGTATTAATTGAATTTATTGCAGCACAAAACGCTCACATTCAAACCCAAGTTTCTTCGGAATTTAGCCGGATATAACCACAAGCTCAATTGCCTTCGGGTCTTAACCCGGGTATAGCAACTCGCACGAATGCCTTCGGGTCTTAGCCCGGATATATCAACTTGCACAATTGCCTTCGGGTCTTAGCCCGGATATATCAATTCGCACAAACGCCATCGGGTCTTAGCCCGGATATATCAGTTCGCACAAATGCCTTCGGGTCTTATCCCGGATATATCAATTCGCACAAATGCCTTCGGGTCTTAGCCCGGATATATCAATTCGCACAAATGCCTTCGGGTCTTATCCCGGATATATCAATTCGCACAAATGCCTTCGGGTCTTAGCCCGGATATATCAATTCGCACAAATGCCTTCGGGTCTTAACCCGGATATATCAATTCGCACAAATGCCTCCGGGTCTTAACCCGGATATATCAATTCGCACAAATGCCTTCGGGTCTTAGCCCGGATATATCAATTCGCACAAATGCCTTCGGGTCTTAACCCGGATATATCAATTCGCACAAATGCCTTCGGGTCTTAGCCCGGATATATCAATTCGCACAAATGCCTTCGGGTCTTAGCCCGGATATCATTCAAATGCTCATGCACACATATATCAACAATCATGACACATCCATATTTCACTTTCGTTACTAAGGCTCAAACACAAAGCATTTATTAAACCTTTCCAATTTCGGCTCAATAGCCACACACAAAGAGCATGATTTCAATTGGCTTTATAACATAGTCTCTATGCACATTCGACTATCCATCATAGTATGACTAATCATTTCAATATAATTCAAGTAGGGTCATTACTCGAAGACTTACCTCGGATGTTGTTGAACGACTTCAATGGCTATTCAATTACTTTTTCCTTCCCTTTATCGGATTTAGTTCCCCTTTGCTTTTGAGCTTAAGTTCAACAGATTTTAAAATAGTCATTAATCGACTATTCAAGTATTACTTTCAGAATAATATATATATTGATTCGACTTTCACACACATAGATTATAATAAGCTTTATAAAAATCAATAAATAATTCATTAGCAAATTTTCAATAATGTTTACAACAAAATCACATATTCACTACGAGCTGTTTTCCTGAGCAGCAGTCACTAAATTATTTATAACTGGAGCTACAAAACTCCAAATCACTTGCCGTTAATTTTCCCTGAATATAGACTCGTACATCTTCCATCCATAAAATTTTCAGAATTTTAGGCTTGGCCAATCAATACCAGATTTTTCTTAAAGTTTCCCCTGTTTCACTGTTTGACTAATCTGACCACTCTTCACTACGAATCAAATTTCTCATTTTACAGAATTCGAAATTGTATTTGATTTCATTTGAAACTAGACTCATTAAGGAGTCTAAGCATATAAATTTTATCTTATAACCATTTTTGTACAATTTATAATGATTTTCTAAAAACAGAACAGAGGATTACAGTGTCATTCTGCGCTGTCTCACACAACTTTAAGTATCTCATTACCGGAAATTCCTTTGCTTACACGGTTTCCTTTATAAGAAACTAGACTCATTAAGCTTTAATTTCATGTCTCATTCAGCCTCTAATTCAAATCCATAAATTTATGGTGATTTTCTAAAGTCACGTTACTGCTGCTGTCCCCAAGCAGATTATTACCATATCAAACACTAACATTTGCATTTCACCTTACTAGCTAGCTTAGCAAACCTTAATTTACTACTTCATGCCAAACCAAAGATCACATTCGGCACTTTCATCCACCATTCCACCAAGCATGTAATATTCAAACACAACCAAACTCACATTCGGCCCTAGCTCATAACAAGGTAGCCGATTCTTTTTCCTTAGTGTCTAATGCTCACCTATGATTCTTTTTGTAGTTCAAACACTCCTCTATCATCATTCACCTAACTTTAACATGAAACAACAAAACTCACCATTTCTCATCCAAATAACATGAACAACAACCATTTCTTGAACATTTTCTCATGACCGATTGCTCATGTTACCAACAAGATTCAAGATTTGAACATGGGCTAACTAAGGGACTTAGTAACTAGCTTAATACATTCAAAAATTTCCAAAAGCTACCATGCATTACATACCTTATTCAAGACTAGAAGGAGTGGCCGAATGTTTTACTTCCCCTTCCCCCTTCTTCTTAGCATTTTCGGCCAAGGATGAAGATGAAAAAGGATGAACACATTTTTTTCTCCTTTCTTTTCTTTAGCTCACGGCTAGCAAGAACATGAATGATGATCTTTTTTTTTTTCATTACTTTTCTTTTATTCTCTCTTTTATTTATTTTATTACTAACATTTTATGACACAAAATAACATATTTTATTTGTGCCATACTTATGCCATAATTTCAATATAATAAAAAAATTGCACAAATGCTTATCATGCCCATCATGGCCGGCCACTAGGTTTTAAGGTGGGAAATTTGACATGCAAATCCACCTATTTCATACTATAAGTTATTTGGCCACTATAAATTAGCCCATAGCATTTGCAAAAATTTTCACATGAGTCATTTTTCATAATTTCACTCACAATTGGCAAAATCAAAGCATGAAATTTTCACACATGCACTTTCACATGAAATAAACATAGAATATAACATCTAATTATTTTTGTGACTCGGTTTAGTGGTCCCGAAACCACTTTCCGACTAGGGTCAATTTAGGGCTGTCACAAGATCGTTGCTAATAAGTGAGTGATCATTGGTTAAGGGTGGATTGAACCCTATTTGTTGTATCAATGTAAGCGGAATGTGTTGTTGGGGTATTAAGAGTTCATAAATGGGTGGTTAATCCGAGTGTTTGAGAACTGACATTGGATCATTATTTTGGATTTAGGTTGGGCGCATGGTGTTTGACGTTCTCCTCTCCAAAAGGTGTGTAACCATACACCAAATATTGCTACAGTCAAAACGTTGGGTTAACGTGTATTCACACCACTATGTTACTGTGAATTGGCAAAAGCCGAAAAGTTGAAACTTCAACATTTGAGGCCTCACGAGCGTGCGAACTCTCGTGTGGTAAACCAAGCAAACAAATTATGGGCGACAGACTGTAGAGGCCGCCACGAGCGTTCTCGTGGGCTTAGGCCGATATGGGCCTCATTGGGCCGAGATGGGTCGTATGGGTCCAATGGGCTCATGGGCCTCACACGGATAAAATTTATGGTAAGTGGAAAATAAAAGAGTGGGCTATGATGAACGAATAGTCGCGACTGAAATTGGGCTAAACAGGCCACACGAGCATGTGGGCCTACTTGGGCCGAGTAATGGGCTTGGGCCCATCTACCATATTGGTTACTTGTGTCACTCGAGGTGACGGTAGACCTTCTGAGAGGTCGTTATCTATACCGAGACCTCAAAATTAGTGAAATGACCAAAATACTCCTAAAAGGGTAAAATTACTATTTTACCCCTAATGGATGAAATGACCATTATACCCTAGAGGTAGGTTGATTGATGAGTGTATGATATATGTATGATTGTATCTGAGTATGAAACCTTGCATACACGTAATATTTATGACATGACATTCTGCATTGGGGTTGGGTTACTGATTTGGAGGAAGTACTATACTAGTGGCTTTGCCACGTTTTTACTGTTCTGGTGGCTTTGCCATGTATTCTGATATTAGTGGCTACGCCACGTTTGCTGTTACTAGCAGCTTTGTTGCGTTACTATTAGCAGCTTCGCTGCAATATTGGTGTGTTGGCTGGGTGGGTCGATCTAATCCCCACATGGTGTGTTGGTTGGTTTGGGTGGTATGTTGGTTGGATTGGGATAGGTTGCATACTTGCACTGTACTAATACTGTTTTGGGCTTAGGCCCACATGTCACTGTATAGGGCTAAGGCCTAGACTGTACTATTATTGAGTAGGGCTCAGGCCCAGACCGTTACTGTATGCACTGTTTACTGTTTGACTAATAGGGGATTACGCACTGAGTTTTCGTAAGCTCACCCTTTTCTTTTAACTGTGCAGGTAATCCCCAGCCTTAGACAATTTGGAGCCGCGAAGGACTCAGAGGTGGCCACACTATCACAGATGATTTGATTTTGACTTAATTTATTCAAAGATTTTATATTTGGGTTTTTATTATGTAATAAGGCCTTTTGGGGGATTTTTAACTTTTATTGGGCTTTTGATTTCGTATTTTAAACTGCTAAGTAGGAACATCGAGTTTTCAAAAAAAAGAAATAACGGTACAAAGAAAATCATGCATTTTAACCTTAAGGTTTTCAACGAGAAAAGTTTCCACGGTTTTAATCAGATTAAGAACCCAATGATAACAAATGTTTTGATAAGTCAATTTCAGCCGTAATAACGGAATATACTGAGTTTTCTCAAGCAATAAAAACTATATGGGTTTTAACTTACAAACAGTTTCTCACCAACAATTCAAGTTTTAAAAGGCACTACGATGTGATACGTCAGATTCAGTCGTAATGTCTAAGCCGCGTTTGGGGTGTTACAGCTACTAAGAAGAATGACTAGATTATTAAGGAAAATAATTGTGAAACTAAAATGGGTTTACCCTGTGTTCTAGAAGCTTTCACGAGTATTTCAGGATAGGGAGTATTTCTAACAAGTGTTACAGTGAACTTGTTGGGTTGGGAAATGTTTGCCACTCGGCATTAGTAAAGAGGACTCTCAAAAATCCTCTATTCAAAGACCTAAACCAAGCGACAATTATAGCGAAGAGCATTCATACATGGAATAATTGCCTTGCATTGATCGATTCACCATCTCCGTCTGCTTAAGGATATAGGATTGCTTAAGCTAACAAACGGTTACCAGACGTAAGGGGCCAAAATTGTTCTTTTGTCTTTATTTTTGATATTGTTCCAAAAGCTTCATTAAAATGTGTCATTAAATTTAAGCCTAGTTAAATTATATTTAGTTGTATGGAAATTAAATGGTTCTAAAGAGGCCATTACTTAATACACTATGATTTTATACATGCCATTATTTTTAATTTTATAGCACTGGAACTCAATAACCATCTCAAATCGAGCACTAGATATTGTTTCACATTGTTTAAATTGACAGAAATATCATTATTATAAACATTAAGTTCATTTCAATAATGTGGAATTGGAATGTTCTAGCATGCTGTGAAATTGAAACAATCTCGATTCCTTGAAAGTCTTTATACAATTTAAATTCACATTGCCTTTAATGGAAAAATACCTTGACTTCTCAAAGTTTCTAAAAGACACATATCGTGCCACGAAATATCCTCCAAAGGACGTGCACTATAATTTGTAATAGTTCCTTGCCTATGGACTCCTTTGTTTCATTTTCCATTTTCGCTCCTTCGATACTAATCTAATAGTTATGACCACTTTCATTTCCGTAGAGGAGAGGCAATCTTCAAATCCTCGTCGAAAGTGATGTAACGATTCAAAGTCTTAACTTGATTTCCTTATTCTTCTTCCTTTAAATTACTTGTTTTTACCAAGATTGAGAATGAAACTCCAAATATGTCGGCGACGTATGTCCCACATTCTCCCTACTAAAAAAGGTTCAATTTATATAAAAACCAAATCCTATTCATTATTTGGGCAATACCTATGAGAGTTATAAAAATGTAACGTCATTTGTTGTTTCCAATTTCACTCTCTAAGAGAATTTTTCATTTTCCAAGTTCCATTACTTATTCCACTAAAAGCTTCTGTTCATATTTCAATAAAGTTGGGCCAGAACGCTTACACCTAAAAAGTTAATGTAGAACGAAGATGACAATAACCGAATTGGAGTCCCACGATAAAGACATACATCGACTTAATTTCAGAACAGGAAATATTGTTGACGAATTAATTTTGAATTTCAATCATGTAGTTGCCATTTGCCATTTTACAAATATGATAAGTGTGATAAAAACTTTTTAACAACAACAACGTTATAAGATTTTATACTTTGCATAATTATTTCTACATTATGGCACATACATATCACTTGTAGGGGAATCTGGTATAGCTCATTCAATTTTGAGATGCATGTGAATTTTTAACCATCAACATAACATGTGCGTGCACAACTTCAAAAAATTAGAAAACTAGGATGGCACACATAACGAATATGTGTGCCTGTAATGCAGGTATACTATATACCATATTGCTTTTTCCATATTTTATTTTCTCTATATTATCATCCAGGTGTTTGGTTTGGAGTGGACGTAGTAGTTCAATCCTAGTTTCAACGCAGAAACACATGTACGACATAATCATCTTTATTGAACCTTATTTAAGTGATCCGTTTAATGCCATTTAAGAATTATAAAGGGAAGTATAAATGTGTGTCTTTGAATTAATATTTAGATTTGTAGTATTTAAAATTAATGCTAAATAAACTGAAATATTGAATGTTCTAATTAAATTGAAATATTTAATTTTTTCTTTTATTGTAACGTATTCTAGTCTAATGTGGTTATAACACTTCCTATAAATGCTAGTTTTTCCCCTGAAAATCTCGTTTGGAATTAATTTTACGAACCAAGTTTAACTAGTAACATCAGATTCACGCACTATGGGAAGCCTTAATGTTTATTTCGTACTAGTGTTTTATTTTTAACTTGTGGGGCAGTAATGGCTACGAAGGAGAACGACCAGATTATTAAGGAAAATAATTGTGAAACTAAAATGGGTTTGCCGTGTAACACCCATTCCCGTACTCGAGTCTGGGACCAAGTACGAGGCGTTACAAGACATGTACTCGAACATATTCAGGAAATATGGGTTATAAAATTTTGTTTCAATTTAAAACCAATCAACTAACACTTTAGTGTCCCTATCATAGGCCTACGAGGCCCTAAACAAACATTGAGAATGGTCCAAGACCAAGCCGAGGATCTGAGGAAAATTTTTAGGTTATACTTCACACGCCCGTGTTGAGGCAATACACAAGCCCATGTTCTTGGGACACGCCCGTGTCCCTAACCCGTGTGAAATTAATTGAATTTATTTTTTATTTCGAACCTACAGGGGTTTTCTCATGGCCAAGGTACACGTCCGTGTCCTTAGCCCGTGTCCAAAACTCGAGCATTCTATTTATGACATCAGCATACAATTAGGGGAACACTACCAAGACACACGCCCGTGTGTCTAGCCCGTGTTTGAAACTGACTTAAAATTTTAGGCGCAGGGACACACAGCCATATCACACGCCCATGAGGGCGATCCATGCTTCATACACGGCCTAGACACACGCCCGTGTGTCTACCCGTGTGGACCTTTTTAGGCTATTTCCCAAGCCTTTGGTCACTCTTAAATATCCACTTCCACTTATAGCCTCCAATAATGTCTAACATGCCCTAATTACACTCAAGTTCTACTATAATTGTCAATTGCATGTTAACCTCATATCATTGGTTTTGCACATGCTAGATTATCCTTTTTATATTAAGGATTACGGTTTCATCACTCACAATTTCAGACTTGGCTCGTTTTACAACTCATTGCCCATTTGTGACCCAACCAATCCCAAGTGATTTTGTAACACCTTTAACCCCATCCCATTACCGGAATAGGATTACAAAGTATTACCAGTTATTACAGTACATTTGCACATAAACAAGTATAAATGTAATATTATCCATCTAAATATAACTTTAATGGGTCCACAGTACTTTACAAGAGTAATTAAACAAACCGGGATACGATGGAAGCTTAGGAAATTTTTCATGAAATTTTAAATTTTCTTCTTTTGAATAGTATCACATGCCCGTGTGGCTAGTTTAACATGTCTGTGTAGCTTGGGAAACGCCCGTGTCCTCAACCCGTGTGCAACACTAACTTTTAAACATGGTTATGACACACGTCCGTGTGGCCTGCCCGTGTACTAAACTGACTTTAAGACACGGTCCTGGCAACCAAGGAACATGCCCGTGTACTAACTTGGTTGTAACAATTTAAGTGCAGGGGACACACGGCCTAACAACATGCCCATGTGCAAGCCGTGTGTCTCACACAGCCTGGTCACACGCCTGTGTGACAAACCATGTGGACTCAAAATGAACCTTGTATTTTAAAATTTACCAATCCTGCAAATTGTAGACAATAAGCATTTCAAAATTTCTCCATTCAATTAGTCCAAATATGATAAAACACATTTAATACTCATTAAACCATCATATCATAATTTAACACGTATATTTAATAATGTCTTAAACTAAACCATTTCAAACACATTTTATGTACTATCCAATATTTACTTTAAACACTTATCACGTATCATTATTAATTATCAATTTACTTATTTCACTATTACAATCACAATCCAATATGACACACTTAAGACGTCCTAGGTACATGCCATTATCAACAATTAACATGCTTTACCTTATTGAGTTCGGGATCGACCTGGGATGCTAATTCAACTATCTGACTTTAACTTAACCTGCGCACGGAAACAAACCATACGCTGAGTATGAACTCAGTGGTATTTCTATAAACCAATACTTAAAATATAACATACACATAAAATCATATAATGATCATAATTATTTAATCATTCAATCCATAAATAAACTCTTCATAATTCACTTAATCTTTATCATTTATTAACTTGATTAGCTTTTCAAATGAATTCATAAATCATCTAAACATTAATACTTTTCATTTGTATGTTTTACTCATACTTCGATTCCCGATTCAGTATCAATAAACATTTATAGTATCAATCAATTTATCGGTTCCATACAGTAACATTCCGGCACTCTATAACAGTCAGTTATGCAGTAACAGTAATTTATTCAATAACAGTCAATTATTCCGTAGTAATCAACCTTTAATACTTTTAATTACCCCTATTAACATGTCTCGGACCTGGACAGATACATGGATCCAACCCACACACCGGGGATAGTATATAGTGTTTCATTGGTTGAAGCCGGAATACACCGTAACGGTAACAGTAACAGTAATAGTCACAATCAGGTACAGAGTACCTCTTTCGAACGAATCCGGAACAGTCACTGTAATCAACACATATAGTGTCTCATCGACACACAGTCGGAATATCCCTAAACACTACCAATCCTATGGCATGCCATCTATATCTGACTAGCCCGATATAGTTAATAGGGATTTCAGTAAACTTTCAAATTTTTGGTTTCATTTCAATACACTTTTCCATATCAATCCACACAATACCATAATAATAATAATAATACTTACCATTCATATTAAATAATAAATTTAACAAATAATTATTAAATTTGGTTTATAAAAATACAAATCGTAGTTTCCCAGCTAACTCCCGTTGTCTTTGCCTTGTCCTCGCTTAACTGAGATTTCCCGAGACAACATTAGCTACGGAAATTAAAATAATTATACCATTAACTTTCAGCACTCATTATAACAATTAATTGAATTTCTATTCAATTTACACCTTATTTCTAATTAGATCCTAACTAATTCATTCACTTTACTTACTTAATTCATTCTCCATTTCTATTCAAATTCCATCCAAACTCAAATCTAACTATTAAATTTTCAGCTTATCTCATTAGTTTCGAAATTTCCTCAAATTAACCCCTACAACATAAAACTTATGAATTACTTTACAATTGAATCCTTATTTTATTTCTAACTTGAATTTCCATCAATTTAGCTTTTAATTCATCATTTTATTTAATATAAACAATATCTAGAAATCTAATAACTTTCAAAATCTTAACTTAATTTCATCAAAACCTTGTTCCAAGGCTTTTAAAACATCAAAATTAAGTAAAAAGGGCTAAATTGACTTACCTATTAAACTTCCAAGCTTCAAAATCCCTATTTTCCCTCTTTCCTTTCTTTCCTTTCTTTTTCTCCTTCTTTCTCCCCTCTTTCGTTTCTTCTCTGTTTCTTTCTATTATTTTTCTTTTTCTTTTACTTTGTTTTGTTTTATATATATAATAATAACTTAATAATATACTTATATAACAAGTAAATATACATGTATTTTTTAAATGTACCTATACTAATATTACACGTCACTATACATACCATACATTTGTCAACTTTTTATTTATTTTTCACATAAAAATCTTATAATATAATTATTTAATTAATAAATACCTTTTATAAATAATAAATATCTATTAATACTTAAATACAAGCATTACAAGTGTATGTATTTTTATTAATACACTTGTACCCAATCATTACCACACATTTGTCTTACTTTTATTTATTTATCACATAATATCAATTTAATAATAATAAATACATTAATATTTACTTAAATAATAAGCAAATACATACATGTATTACAAATGTGTGTATTATATTTATTACACTTGTATTTTATTTTTTCCATACACTTGGCACACTTTTTGGTTTATTTACTTATTTAGTCCTTTCAATTTTCTTTATTCTATAATTAAACTTTCATACTTCATTCAATTTAATCCTTTTATCCAATTATCCTTAATTTAAGCTAATTCACTTAATTAAACTCTAATTAACCACTCGATTAACTTCGTAAATATTTTTAATAAATATTTACTAATCCATTTTTTAGAAACGGAGACCCGAAAATACACTTTTCCGGTAACGGTAAAATTCAGGCATTACAGATTTGGCCACATTTCACATGTCCATTCATCATATACCACATGAACATTTCAAAATATAAACTTGCATGATTAGTAGGATTACAACCTATATCAATATAGGCCATATCTCAAGGCCATATACAAAATGAATAGACATAACATTCAACCCTTTACATTGGCTAGCCAGTTGAGACATATGACAAAATAACCAAAATACCTATACATGCCATTAAACAAAATAAAAGTGTCTATACACCAAAGTTGGACTAGTTGATAGTGTGGTGACTCCCTAATCGTCTTTTAATCTTTACGAGTCCTCGAGCTCTGTAGGAAAGGGAAAAAAGAGGGGTAAGCATTTTCATGCTTAGTAAGCCCAGATAACTGGAAAGTAAACTTACCGATTAATTAGCATACAACCATATTAAGCAATAAAACCAACAAGAATGGAATGGTTTCCCTATCGATTGCATTCAATCAACAAGTTAGTCACAATAGTAATGCACCATGTAATTTGTCTTAGATGAGCTCATCATTCATCATTTCATCTATATATACCATATTAACCTCGTTGAGTTTCTGGGAAATCTTGATGGATTATCCATTTATCGTCAATTCATAGGAATGATCATTTCAAATATGCACTCTTGCGAACCTCACATTTTACGGCAGGATTACCAGTTCAGGCTAAATCCCCCGTAACGTAAACTTATAAGGTGATGTTGGGATTACAAGTCCAAGCTAAATCCCTTATAGCAACAAACATCCTTAAAGAGCTCGAATCTGAATTACCAGTCCAGGCTAAATTCAGACCCTAATCGGACTACCCATTAGGGCTAAATCCTTAATGCACACGTATTTCTCGGGAGGCACGATCACTCAAGGAACACCCTTCCGGGCTAGATCCTTTCTATATTTGAGATCAGCGGATTACCTGTTCGGGCTAAATCCTTTCTGCAACACATGCAGGATCTCAAAATCACGTGCAACAAGGTTCATCCATCGAACTTCCTTTCCAACCTCAACCGGGACATTTATCAACATGTCATTATCAGAGCTACATTTCATAGGTTTTTCATTTCATCATCAAATGTAATTTTTCATACTTTCATAAAACATGCATTTGGGCATATTAGAGGTTTACTTCAAGTTATTCGAACTTACCTGGTACTTGTTCGGTATCGTGTTTCAATTATTCTGAAACTTTTCGTTTTCCTCGATTGACCTCCAAAATTTGTTCCTCGGAGTCTGTAACAATAAAAATAAATCATTAACACCTCACATTATACATTTCAAGTCTAAATTTCACCCCTAGTCCAAATGACCGTTTTTCCCCTAACCTTTCATATTTTTACAATTTAGTCCCTAAGCTCGTATAATGAAATGCATGCAATTTCTACATTACCCAAGCCTAGCAGAATGTTTTTCCCTCTTATGGTAGCCCACATTTTTCCATTATTTCTCATTTCTACCACACATTTACACCTTTTGCAAAAAGGTCCTTTTAGGGGTTTTTCATGAAAACCACCTAGGAAAAGATATTTAACACACATCCAAATTTCATATTCCTCCATAAACCATCAAAATACAAGTAACTCATGCCTGGGTAAATTTTTAAACATGAACCCTGGCATAAAATATGGGTTGAAATAGAGAGACTAAGCTATCGGGATTTCAAAAATATGAAGAACATTAAAAACGGGGCTTGGGAGCACTTGCTATTGAGCTTGAAAATGTTGAAAACCCTAGCTATGGTGGCTTGGGAATTTCGGCTGGACAAGGGAGAAGAATGGCTGATTGTTTCCTTCTTTTTCCCATTTTATTTCATTAAAATGCCAAATGACCAAAATGCCTTTAAGTACTTTCTTTAAAATTTCATCCATACAAGCCCATTTTTGTCCAAAAACTTAGATATTGGGCAAATTGCTCTTCAAGACCTTCTAATTTATAGTCTAAAGCAATTTCATACAAATTGCTTCTAGAATCCAAGTTTTGCAATTTATTTAATTTAGTCCCTAATTTTCCAATTAGACACTTTATTCATAGAATTTCTTCATGAAACTTTAACACATGCATTTCTCATATTCTAGACCTCAAAATAATCATAAAATAAATATTTTGATATCAAATTTGTGGTCTCGAAACCACTATTCTGACTAGGCCCTATTTCGGGATGTTACATTTCTCTCCCTTAGAGACTTTTGTCCTCGAAAGTCATACCAGTAAACAGGTTCAGATATTGGCTTCTCATGGTTTCTTCTGGCTCCCATGTAGCCTCTCTACACCATGTCGATGCCATAAGACTTTTATCAAAGCCACATCTTTATTTCTCAGCCGTTTAACCTCACGAGCCAAAATCTTGACTGGTTCTTCACTATAGGTCATGTCCGGTCTAATTTCAATCTCTGTCGGTGAAATCATATGAGAGGGGTCTGATCGATATCGCCTTAACATAGATACATGGAACACATTGTGAATCTTTTCCAATCCTAGTGGCAATGCCAATCGATAGGCTAACGGTCCAACTCTTTCAATGATCTCATATGGTCCAATAAATCGCGGACTCAGTTTGCCTTTTCGGCCAAATTTACATACCTTTTTCCATGGAAATACTTTCAAGAATACTTTAGCTCCAACTTGAAATTTAATCTGTTTTCTCTTTAGATCAGCATATGATTTTTGCCCATCCGATGCTGCTTTTAAATAGTCATGTATCACTTTAACCTTTTCTTCAGTTTCCTTGATCAGATCGATTCCGTGAATCTAACTCTCTTTGAGTTCTGTCCAATACAACGGAGTTTGGTACTTCCTGTCATACAAGGCTTCATAAGGTGCCATCTTCAAACTAGTTTGGAAACTATTATTATAAGCAAACTCTACCAATGGCAAGTACTTTTCCTAGCTACCCTGAAATTTGAGGTTACAACATAGCAAAATATCCTCAAGAATCTGAATCATCCGCTTAGATTGACCATCAGTCTGTGGGTGAAAAGCTGTACTAAATCTCAATTTTGTACCCAAGGCTCCTTGTAACTTTTTTCAGAATCTCGAAGTGAATCTCAGGTCTCTGTCTGAAATTATCAATAGCGGTACACCGTGTAATCTCACAATCTCAGATATATACAAGTCGGCCAACTTATCAAGTGATTAATCTGTCCTTACTGGGACAAAATGATCCAAATTTGTCAACTTATCCACCACAACCCATATAGCATCTTTCTTTTTCGGGGTCAATGGCAATCCTGTCACGAAATCCATAGAAACTCTGTCCCACTTCCATTTGGGGACCGTTACAGGTTGTAACAAACCTGAAGGTACTTGATGTTCAGCTTTGACTTGCTGACATTTCAAGTATTTCGATACAAATTCAGAGATGTCTCTTTTTATGCCGCTCCACCAGTACATTTTCTTCAAGTTATTGTACATCTTGGTACTTCCCGGATGGATAGACAAACGGCTATCATGTGCTTCTTGCAAGATTTTCCAAATAAGTTCATCATCTTTGGGCACACAAACCCTATCTCTGAACATCAAACATCCATTGGGACTGATCCAAAAATCTGATTTGATACCTGACTCACTTTGAGCTCTTTTAGCTTGCAAGTCACTATTATTAGTCTGAGCATCACAAATTTCATGAAGAAATGTCGGCCTAGCCTCTAGCTCTGCCAAGACTGAACCATCATCAAGCAATGCCAATCAAGTGTCCATGGCTCTCATTGCAAACAAGGATTTTCTGCTTAATGCGTCAGCGACCACATTCGCCTTTCCCGGGTGATAATCGATGATCAACTCATAATCTTTAATCAATTCTAACCACCTCTGCTGTCTCAGACTCAATTCGTTTTGAATCATCAAATACTTCAAACTCTTATGGTCTGTGAATATACGACAAGTCTCACCATATAAATAATGCCTTCAAAATTTCAAGGCAAAAACAATGGTGGCAAGCTCTAAGTCGTGTGTCGGATAGTTCTTCTCGTGTGGCTTCAACTGTCGTGAAGCATAAGCTATCATCTTTCTATATTACATAAGTACGCAACCCAGCCCATTCAAGGATGCATCACTATAGACCACAAACTCTTTTCCCGGCTCAGGTAATACTAAAACTGGAGCTTCAGTCAGCAATGTCTTCAACTTCTCGAAACTCTACTGACACTTTTCTGTCCATTCAAACTTAACGTCTTTCTGTAGCAACCTTTTCATTGGAGTTACTACCATAGAGAATCCTTTCACAAATCTTCGGTAGTAACCGGCTAAGCCCAAAAAGCTTCTAACCTTGGTTACATTTTTAGGCAGTTTCCAATCAACAATAGCAGAGATCTTGATTGGATCAACTCGGATGCCTTCACCCGAAACAATGTGACCCAAAAACCCTACCTTTTGGAGCCAAAACTCACTTTTGCTAAACTTAGCATAGAATGTTTTTCTCGTAACACAGTTCTCAGATGCTTCGCATGCTTTGTCTCATCCTTGGAATAAATCAAAATGTCGTCAATGAACACAACGAAAAACTTATCCAAGTATGGCCGAAAGATTCTATTCATTAGATCCATGAATATGGCTGGTACATTCGTCAACCCAAACGACATGACAAGAAATTCATAATGACCATACCTTGTTCTAAAAGCTGTCTTAGGCACATCCGATTTCCTAACTCGCAGTTGGTAATAGCCGGACCTCAGGTCTATCTTGGAAAGTACAGTGGCTCCTCTCAATTGATCGAACAAATCATTGATCCTTGGCAAAGGATACCTATTCTTGATAGTTACAATGTTCAATTGCCGATAATCTATACATAGCATCATTGAACCATCTTTCTTCTTTACAAATAGTACGAGAGTACCCCAAGGTGAAAAACACGGCCTTACAAAACCTTTATCCGTCAGCTCTTGCAACTGTGCTTTCAACACTTTTAGCTTAGTTGGTGCCATCCTATACAGAGTAATTAAAATAAGGGTTGTTTCTGGTATCAATTCAATCCAAACTCTACCTCTCTTTCAGAAGGTAGTCCGGGGAGTTCCTCCGGGAACACGTCTGAATATTCAAACACTACTGCCACAGACTCAATCTTCAACTTTATTTCCTTAGTGTTTTGTACAAAAGCAAGGTAGGCTTTGTACCCTTTTCTCATATATCTTTGAGCAACCATTGAAGTAATTACAACCGGTGGCATATTTAATTCTCTTGAATCAACTCTTAAAATTTCACCATATGGGCACTTCAATACAATATACTTGCTACCATAATTTACAATCACATCATGCAGGGTTAACCAATCCATACCAAGTATTACATCAAACTCATCAAATGGTAACAACATAAGGTCAGCCGGAAAACAATGACCCTGAATTGTCAAATGACAATTCTTGCAGGCTTTATCAACTAGAACTGACTTGCCTAATGGGTTCGACACTCTGATGATAAATTTTATAGGTTCAATGGATATATTCATACTAGAGACCAGTCTCATGCAAATGTATGAATGCGTCGACCCCGGATCAATTAAGGCAATAACACATGTATTAAAAAGAGAAAAAGTACCCGTGATAACATCAGGAGTAGAGGCTTCCTGTAACACCCCAAACCCGGCCCAGACATTATGGCCGAATCTGACGTGCCACGTTGGAGTTGGAAATCCACGTTCCGTCTTAGTGTTTTAAAAACCATATATTTTTTTGAGTTAACAAAGTGTATGGAAGCTGGGCACCAGGTAGGTATCCGAGACAGAGGAGGTGAGCCATGAAGGCTGCTTAAGTACGAAGCTCTTTGGTTGGATCCAATCCTAGACATGCCCACAACCATAGCCACACTTTGTTATATCGAGTTTAAATTTGTTTAAGTGGACGTCTTTGATAAATCAGTTAATCGTGGCGTCGAGCTATTTTGAAAACAAGTATCATTTTGAAAACACGTCCTAAGTCTAGCCCATTTGAATAATTATCAACCAGGTTTAAAGTTATTAAAATTAAAATAATCCCGAAAAGAAATAAAAGGAATGTTAAAATGGCCTTATTACAACCCAAAAATAAATAATAATTAAAGGAGATTTAGTGAAAACCAACGCTTATTTAAAAGTCCAAAGGCGATCACCGTGGCTACTCTGAATCCCCTCCGGCCCAAGTCCCCACGTCAAGGCTCACCTGCATGGTTAAGGAAAGGAGGGTGAGTTTGGAAACTCAGTGTGCAACAAGCCTCTTTCAGAGCCCAAAATAATAACAGCCTGTTGGGCCTAAGCCCAAATCCAATCTCAACATGTACTGGGCCATAGCCCTTTTCATATTTCATATTTCACAACACTGGGCTGAAGCCTTTTCATATTTCATATTACTGGGCCGAAGCCTTTACTGTAAACGGTATGGCCCATAGGCCCATTTCAATATCACATATAATGTCAATGAAAGAATACAAGCCCATTTGGGGAGACTACTCAACCCACCATCCGCTACTCTCCACCCGTACCAACCAACACACCATGTGGGGATTAACTCAACCCACCCCGCCATAACTCTCCACTGGCAGCTTAGCTGCTTTATCATATAACTGGAGGCCTAACCTCTTTGAATAAATGGGGCAAAAGCCCTTTTAATAACTGGGGCATAAGCCCTTTAATAACTGGGGCATAAGCCCTTTTTCACTTCCTCCATTCATATAAAAACCAAACCCAATGCATTTATGATTACATCATGTGCATATCAAACATATCATGTGCACATCATACATGTCATGTGCATATCATACATACCATGTTTATCAACATCCCATGTATTAAATTCATACATAATCCCTAGGGGTATAATGGTCATTTTTACCTAGGGGCAAAACGGTCATTTTCATGTTATAAGGGTAATCTTGTAATTTTACCAAAAATTAGGGTTTCCATGTTCATTAACGGTTACTAACAATTCATGGTGCAAATAGTGATCCTGGCCCATTTTTAGCGAAATCGAGTTATTGGGCCTAAAACCCCTAATGGGCCCTTCTTAGCCGATTTTGTCATCTAGGCCCATTTAGCCTATATCCATAACAGTATTAACAGTCTTAACATGCAATTTTAATAGATTTCCGTTTTCTACCAAATTTTCCCAAATGGGCTCGAAAGCCTATTGGGCCCTATTGCAGCCCCTCAAGGCCCAACTTACCGTGAATGTCAAAAATCACGTTCTTACCGTTTCCAATGTTCCTGATCATCATCTCAATGAATCTAACTAACTAATGAGTGTTTGCTTGCTCACGAGCCCTTGAAATGCCAGAATTTCGGCATTTCAGCTTTTCGGCATTTATCGCTTTAAGCTATGAAAAAGGGTTCGTTACACACCTGTTTGGCGATATTCCTCGACGAGATCTCCTACACTATTTCTTCTATAATCCATCGTTAATAATCAGCTTCCCATAATTGAACCAAACCAAAAATCATCTAATACTAATACTTACACATTCGGCCACCATCCATAATGGCCTTAGGACTCTTACCTTTGTTGCGATTGATGACTAAGTCTAGCCACTCCGGAGATCCAAGCTACCCCAAGTCGACACTACACCTTGCTTCTCCTCCACTAAATAAACCAAAAAAATATTAAAAGAAGACCCCATAAAGCCTATGCCCATATTCGGCCATCTCCCTAAATTATAGGGTTTCAGCTTTTAGCCAACAGTTACTCTAGGAATCGTTTAGAGTTTGGGCACTTACCACAGTCTTTCTCCTCTTGAATCCGGATGCCTAAAAGGTAAAGGAATTGAACGCCAACAATTGAAAAGGAAAGAAAAGGTTGCTGGTCACAAAGAATTGGCACCCCCTCTAGCTTCACTGATTTCGGCTTTTGCGGTATTTCGACAGAAGTAGAGATAAAGCAAAGAAATAATGGGTGAATGAAGGGAAATAATGGGCTGGTTTGAAAGAAAGAGAAGGAAGAAAAGATGAAAGAAGAGATGGTAGGTTCGGCTGCAAAAAGAAAAGGAGAGAAGAAGACTAACCTCAAGGGAGAAAACGGCACAAAAATACCTAAGTGCCGAAAATCCCTAACTAAACCTCTCTGCCGAAATTCCCCCCTCCAATCTCCCTTATTCGGCCAACTCTTTCTTCATATCATATCCCTAAAATCTCTCCCCTTATCCCTCCTTAATCCATGCATTTGACTTGATTCAACTCTCCTCTTACAGAATCCACTTAGGTTCCAACACTTACCCTTCCTGCACATAAAAATAAATACTCTTATTTGCCAACATAGGGAATCCATCCCAAGTCTTCCCTTATGCTCCACACGCCACCTTTTTAGGAACTTAGTGGCGTCACCCTTGCCACTTTACTGCAGCTCTTTTTGTGATGCATGTTACCCACAACTTTATATAAGGGCACCTAGCCAGGACCCCTAACTCCTAAGTCCAAAATTTAAAAATTCTACTGGGTTTTGGCCAACTCATGGGCCTTCCATAAGCCCATTTACATACCCAAATTATGAATTCCCTAATCACATACCAAATTTTAGAAACTTACTTAAAATATCAAGAATCGTAAAAAACCCAAAAATCAGGATGTTACAACTCTACCCTCCTTAAAGAAATTTCGGCCTCGAAATTTACCTGATCCAAACAGTTGAGGGTACTGCTGACGCATTGCCTCTTCGGTCTCCCAAGTAACTTCTTCCTTGCCATGGTTCCTCCAAAGTACCTTCGCTAATGGGACTGACCTCCTTCTCAACACCTTGACATCGCGATCAAGTATTTGCACAGGTTCCTCTTCAAAGGTCAAATCCGACTGTACCTCGATTTCTCCAACTGGCACGATATGAGTTGGGTCAGAACGATATCACCTTAGCATGGACACATGGAAAACGTTGTGAATACGATCCAACTCTGGAGGTAACTCTAGCTGATATGCCACCGGCCCTATCCGCTTAATGATACGGTAAGGCCCGATAAACCGTGGGCTCAACTTACCCTTCTTACCAAATCTCAATATCTTCTTCCAAGGCGAAACTTTCAAAACGACCATGTCCCCTACCGCATATTCAATATCCTTACGCTTCAGATCGGCATAAGACTTTTGTCGATCCGCTACCTCTTTTAACCGATTCCTGATCACCTTAATCTTGTCTTCAGTATCTGCTACCAACTCTGGTCCAAGTATTTGCCTTCCCCCCAATTCTGCCCAACAAGTAGGCGAGCGACACCTTCGCCCATATAGTGCCTCCTATGGAGCCATCCGAATACTTGCTTGGTAACTGTTGTTATACGCGAACTCCGCCAATGGAAAATGGTCCTCCCAGCTGCCTCTAAACTCAATAGCACAACCCCTCAACATATCCTCTAAGATCTGAATGACCCTCTCTGACTGCCCATCCGACTGAGGGTGAAAGGCCGTACTGAAATCCAATCGCGTTCCCAATGCCTCATGCAACTTCTGCCAAAATCGAGATGTAAACCTTGGGTCTCAATCCGAAATTATTGATGCTGGCACACCATGCAATCGTACTATTTCCGCCAAATACAATTTGGCCAACTTCTGAAGTGAGTAAACGGTTCGGACAGGTATGAAATGAGCAGATTTTGTGAGTCTATCCACAATCACCCAAACCGAATCCTTCTTAGAAGGTGTCAACGGCAACCCACTTACAAAATCCATAGTTACCCTTTCCCACTTCCAAAGTGGTATCTTTACCGGTTGTAACAACCCCGAACGTAGTTGATCCTCGGCCTTCACTTGTTGACATGTCAAACATCTCCCTACAAATTCGGTCACTTCTCGCTTAAGCCTAGGCCACCAATATTGCTCTCGCAAGTCTCGATACAACTTACTCCCTCCTGGATGCATAGTACAAGGTCCATTATGTGCCTCTTTCAAATTCATCAATCTCAATTCTGAGTCTTTCGGCATACAAATTCTTCCTCGAAAACAAAGAACTCCCTCACTATTTAACCCAAAGTCCGGATTCTCCCCCTTCTCAACTTGCTGAAACCGAGAAACCAATGATTCATCCTCCAACTGTTGCTTCTTAATCTGTTCTACCCAAGTCGGTCTTACTTGCAACTCCGCCAATAAGCTTCCGTCGTCATACAAACTTAGACGAGCAAACATCGCCTTTAATTCCGCCCCAGCCCTTTGACTTAGCGCATCAGCCACGACATTCGCCTTACCTGGATGGTACTCAATCGTACAGTCATAGTCCTTTAACAACTCTATCCACCTTCGCTGCCTAAGATTCAGCTCCTTTTGAGTCAGCAAGTACTTAAGACTCTTGTGATCCGTATAGATGATGCATTTCTCGACATACAGGTAATGCCTCCATATCTTAAGTGCAAAGATTACCGCTGCTAATTCCAAATCATGCGTAGGGTAGTTCACCTCGTACGACTTAAGCTGTCGTGAAGCATAAGCGACCACTTTACCCTCTTGCATCAACACGCAGCCCAAACCTACATGTGACGCATCGCTGTACACAGTGAAATCCTTACCAGACTCTGGCTGAATCAATACTGGCGCTTCCATTAAAACCTTCTTCAACTTCTCAAAAGCCTCTTGCTACTTAGTTGTCCAAACAAAAGGTGCTCCCCTCCTTATAAGTTTTGTTAACGGTGCTGCCAACACAGAAAATCCTTCCACGAATCTCCGATAGTAACCTGCCAACCCCAGAAAACTTCAGATCTCTGTTACCGACCTCGGTGGCTTCCATTCCAAAATTGCTTCAATCTTTCGAGGGTCCACCTTGATCCCCTCGGCAGACACAACGTGTCCCAATAAGGTAACTTCTTTCAGCCAAAACTCGCACTTACTAAACTTTACATAAAGTTGCCTTTCTCTTAACACTTGCAGCCCTACACGAAGATGCTCATCATGCTTCTCTTCCGTTTCCGAATACACCAAGATATCGTCAATAAAAACGACTACGAACCGATCCAAGTATGGTTGGAACACCCGATTCATCAAATCCATGAATGCCGCCGGTGCATTAGTTAGTCCAAAAGGCATTACCAGAAACTCGTAATGACCGTATCGAGTCCTGAACGCCGTCTTATAAATATCCCCCTCTTTAACTCTTAATTGATGATACCCTGACCGAAGGTCGATCTTAGAAAATACCGAGGCTCCTTTTAATTGGTCGAACAGATCATCGATTCTTGGTAACAGATACTTATTCTTGATCATCAGTTTATTCAACTGTCGATAGTCAATACACATTTGCATAGTCCCATCTTTCTTCTTTACGAACAGTACCGGTGCTCCCTACGGAGAAAAACTTGGTCTTATAAACCCTCTATCCAACAGTTCCTGAATCTGAGCCTTCAATTCCACCAATTCCTTTGGTGCCATCATATAAGGCGCAATGGACACAGGAGCTGTTCCAGGTAATAAGTCGATTCCAAACTCGACTTCTCTGCTTGGCGGTAATCCAGGAAGTTCATCTGGGAATACATCCTGAAATTCCTTAATAGTTCTAATCGACTCTACCGTTATCTCCTCAAGTCCCGTTTGACTTACAAGGGCCAAGTACGCCTCACAACCTTTCCGAATCTTAAAGCCGAAACGACATTGGACAAATAATCCCTTCGTTCCTCTATGACCATTATCTCCTCATCTTCAGCAGTTCGTAGTACCATCCTCTTTGCAGCACAATCCAACGTCGCCTTGTGCTTAGCTAACCAGTCCATTCCCAAGATAAGATCAAAATCCCCAAATGGCAGCTCCATCAAATCTCCTTCAAAGATTTTATCTTGTGTCACTAACGGTACTGCCCTAAAAAATTTATCTACCTTAATCGAATGTCCCAATGGACTTATCATCGATACCACACTCACAGTCTCCTCAGGAAGCACATCCAAAGCCCCAGATACATCACAAGCAACATACGAGTGAGTGGAACCCACATCAATCAAAGCAGTGTAAGGCATGCTATGAATGAAGAACGTACCAGTTATAACATCAGGAGCGTCACCCTCCTCACGACGTCGTGCAGCATAAACCAACGCCGGCTGTCGAGCTTCAGCATGTCCAGCACCTCTGCCAGGTGCCCTACATCCTCGTCCATTACCATTGCCACCTCTACCTTGCCCACGACCCCTCTGTGGTGGTAGTCCTCCTCGCCGTAGTTGGACATCCCTTTGCTCTGCAGCTAGCTCCTGAGCTATCCTCCGAGGACACTCTCTGAACTTATGCTCCTTAGACCCACCTTGAAAACACGCTCCAGTTCGTTGCCAGCACTCCCCCATACGCATTTACTGTAACTGCTCGAACCGATTCCTCCATCCTTGCTCTTTTAACATTTTGATTCGTGGCACTTGAAGGTCTAAAATCCCTCTTAAATCTGGGTCGATCCTTCTCACGATTCTGTCGCTCAGTCAGCTTCACCTCCTTGGCTATTTTAGCCTTCTCTACCAATGCAGCAAAACCACGCTCCCTCTATGGAGCTATTAATATTCTAAGCTCACCACGGAGACCATCCTCAAATCGGACACTGCGCTCATATTCAGTTGCCACTATCCCACTAGCATATCGACTCAACCTCAAAAATTCTACCTCATACTCTACTACAGTCTTATCACCCTGAGTCAGATTCAAGAATTCCTTCCGACGAGCATCCACATAGCTTGCTCCAACAAACCTGACTTTAAAATCAGTTTTGAACAATTCCCAAGTTACCTGCTCAATTGGGGTACTCTCCCTTACGGTGATCCACCATCGATATGCCTCGTCACGTAGCAGTGATACAGCTCCTTTCAGTTTTTGCTCCACTGAGCAGTCTAGATCGTCCATGATCTGTTCTGTTGCCTCTAGCCAATATTCTGCCACATTTGGGGCTACTCCATATACACCTCTAAATACTTCTGCTCCGTTGGCCCGGAGTCGCTCCGATATAGACCCCCTATTCATTATCCCAGTACTAGCTCCAGCAACTCTTTCTAAAACCCTTAACTTGGCTTGGGACAAAGCATCATCCCCCGCAGCCCGATCATAAGACCCAGTCTCTGTTGCTTGTGGCACAGATGGCTCCTCAGCTGGCCTATGCCCTGAGGATGAAGATTCAGCTTGCGCCCTTCCGCGACCACGTCCACGGCCTCATCCACGAACTCCTCTCGTACTCATATCGACTTATCTGATTTACGAATTTTATGAAATTAGTATAATGTTCCACTGTTTATTAAGAAAATGTCTTATGGAAATATAGCAGTTCAAGGATTGTTTTCGTATTGTCGTAGTCTAGCTACAGTCTTATTTCTACTGTTTCATAGTTTTACCCTATTTACAATATCATAGTAGAGTCTCAGCACTATTCATAATATCATATCACTATCATATATCGTAAAGAAAATATACTTACAGACTTGGTGTCGGGGATTCAGTGCGCCACTTCTTTCTCCAATCCAAAACTTGAAAACCATGTTATTGATCACCGAAAATAGAAATTTGAAAACTTTGATTTGAAAACACCCTTTATTTTAAACTCTTAATTTAAAGCAGAAAAACTCGGACCACTTTAACATGTATACTCTGTAAAACATCTTTGAAAAGAATTTTCCAAAAATCATTTCCAAAAATACCCTTCTTAAGCCTAAGTTTTCAAAAAATTTTTGAACCCGATCCACAGCCGAGTTGTTGCAACCTAGGCTCTGATACCACTAAATGTAACACCCCAAACCCGACCCAGACGTTTTGGCCGAATCTGACGTGCCACGTTAAAGTTGGAAATCCACGTTCCGTCTTAGTGTTTTACAAACCATATATTTTGTTGAGTTAACCAAGTGTATGGAAGCTGGGCACCAGGTAGGTATCCGAGACAGAGGAGGTGAGCCATGAAGGCTGCTTAAGTACCAAGCTCTTTGGTTGGATCCAATCTTAGACATGCCTACAACCATAGCCACACTTTGTTATATCGAGTTTAAATTTATTTAAGTGGACGTCTTTGATAAATCGGTTAATCGTGGCGTCGAGCTATTTTGAAAACAAGTATCGTTTTGAAAACACGTCCTAAGTCTAGCCCATTTGAATAATTATCAACCAGGTTTAAAGTTATTAAAATTAAAATAATCCCGAAAAGAAATAAAAGGAAAGTTAAAATGGACTTATTACAACCCAAAAATAAATAATAATTAAAGGAGATTTAGTGAAAACCAACGCTTATTTAAAAGTCCAAAGGCGATCACCGTGGCTAATCTGAATCCCCTCCGGCCCAAGTCCCCACATCAAGGCTCACCTGCAAGGTTAAGGAAAGGGGGGTGAGTTTGGAAACTCAGTGTGCAACAAGCCCCTTTCAGAGCCCAGAACAATAACAGCCTGTTGGGCCTAAGCCCAAATCCAATCTCAACATGTACTGGGCCATAGCCCTTTTCATATTTCATATTTCACAACACTGGGCCGAAGCCTTTTCATATTTCATATTACTGGGCCGAAGCCTTTACTGTAAATGGTATAGCCCATAGGCCCATTTCAATATCACATATAATGTCAATGAAAGAATGCAAGCCCATTTGGAGAGACTACTCAACCCACCATCCGCTACTCTCCACCCGTACCAACCAACACACCATGTGGGGATTAACTCAACCCACCCCGCCATAACTCTCCACTAGCAGCTTAGCTGCTTTATCATATAACTGGAGGCCTAGCCTCTTTGAATAAATGGGGCAAAAGCCCTTTAATAACTGGGGCATAAGCCCTTTAATAACTGGGGCATAAGCCCTTTTTCACTTCCTCCATTCATATAAAAACCCAACCCAATGCATTTATGATTACATCATGTGCATATCATACATATCATGTGCATATCATACATGTCATGTGCATATCATACATACCATGTTTATCAACATCCCATGTATTAAATTCATACATAATCCCTAGGGGTATAATGGTCATTTTTACCTAGGGGCAAAATGGTCATTTTCATGTTATAAGGGTAATCTTGTAATTTTATCAAAAATTAGGGTTTCCATGTTCATTAATGGTTACTAACAATTCATGGGTACAAACAGTGATTCTGGCCCATTTTTAGCGAAATCGAGTTATTGGGCCTAAAACCCCTAATGGGCCCTACTTAGTCGATTTTGTCATCTAGGCCCATTTAGCCTATATCCATAACAGTATTAACAGTCTTAACATGCAATTTTAACAGATTTCCATTTTCTACCAATTTTTCCCAAATGGGCCCGAAAGCCTATTGGGTCCTATTGCAGCCCCTCGAGGCCTAACTTACCGTGAATGCCAAAAATCACATTCTTACCATTTCCAATGTTCTTGATCATCATTTCAATGAATCTAACTAACTAATGAGCGTTCGCTTGCTCACGAGTCCTTGAAATGCCAGAATTTCGGCATTTCGGCTTTTCGGCATTTATCGCTTTAAGCTATGAAAAAGGGTTCGTTACACACCTGTTTGGCGATATTCCTTGACGAGATCTCCTACATGATTTCTCCTATAATCCATCGTTAATAATCAGCTTCCTCAATTTAGGAAAAATAGTCTAAAAAATTTTATTTCTCAAAATATCAACTTATCATGCTCAATTCTTTAAGGTCTTATAATCAAATAATCTTGCATAATTCCCTTGGTCTAATTCACAACATATCAACAATAATTATAGATCAATCAGTATTCATTCTATCAATATTATGAGAAAATCACTTAAGCAAAAGACCAAATTCAGGGATTTGAGAATAATGCAACAAGTTAGGTTTCATGTTCAACCCCCCCACACTTAAGATGTACATTGCCCTCAATGTACAAAGATATATTATTCAAAATAAAGAAAATCATAAGAGAAAATGAGATGAAACTCCTTGTTATATGGATGCGAAGCTTGATTCTGAAGCTGGAGTGTTTGGGGTAAGTTGTAGCTGCCATTTGTTCTTGGCTAGATGAAGAAATTGGGTCGTTGAACATGGCACTCGTGAGGTATTGTTTCCCATTTGTTTCCTCAGTCCGTAAAATATTCCTAGCAGCTTTGCTTGGAAGTCTGTAGAATCATGAAGAGCTTATTAAGAGTTGGTGTAAAAGAGAGCGTAGTGGGATTACTTGTTAGAAATACCAGAAAATGAAAAAAGTAAAATTTACTAAATAGATATGTCTTTCAAAATAAAATAATAAAATTGAAATGAAAATAAAAATAAAAAGTAAAATAAAAGTAAAATAAAAAAATAAAAAAAGAATAAAAAGATAGGAGGATTCAATGATCCTCGTCAGTGGGGCACTTAGGTGGTGGCGCTAGGGTGGCGATGTGAAAGTCCTGGCACAGCTGCTGCATCATGGCCTGCATATCGTCCTTCTGTCGATCCCGTCATCGATCTTGCTCATGAATCATCTTGAACTGTGTAGTGCAATATTGCTCGAAGTGGGCGAGTCAGTCGGAATGATGTGCCAATGAAGCAGCCGCATGAACTGGTCGTTCCCTAGGTGGCACGGTGGAAGGCTCCTTATGCTATGGGGGAACATCATCAGGAATGTCCTCAAGATCCTCCTCGTCAATGGCATGAGAGAGACGATACTGAAGAGGATCGATCCCACGTTGGCGCTCGATCATCCTCATGTGTAACATAGTCGTGATGTCTTGTGGGGACATCTGACCTATCAGTGTAAACGCTGATGACTGGGCCACGGTGTTGAGGAGGCCGAACTGTCTGCCAAGGCGTGTCATGTAGGGGTCAATGGAGATCACTCCTTTCCTATGCCACTCGGTCTGATGGCGAATGGTGAAAGCAATGAAGTTTGCCAAGTCAGTCACGTGTGCATTTACCATGCACCATAAATAGTAGGCATCGTGAGTGTTGACGACGCCGGTGCTCTCTCTCCTCCCGATCAAGGTGTGTGCCAATATGGCATGGAAATAGCGTAGGAAAGGAGAGAGAGTTGAGGCTTTCGAGCTGCTGGGGTCGTAGGTGGAAGAGAGTGGTGCCAAAGCTTTATAGCACAAGGAGGAAGAAATGTGGATATTTCGTGGTAGTGCATTCATGTCTTCCTCCTCCATAAACTCTTCGGTGTAAAGTCCCAGAGCGGCTCCAAACTCTGGGACACTCATCACGTGAACTAGACCTCCTAATCAAAAGTGAATGGTGCCTGGGTCGTCATTGTTCGTCATCACCACCTGTAAATGAAAAGTAGAGCATAATTCTAAAGTTAGCTCTAAATAAGTGGGCTCAATAATAGCGAAGAACCGTTCCCATGGGTCTGTGGATAGGAGGGCGCGGATGGCATCAGCTAGCTGAACTTGCTCGACGCCAGCCCAGTCAATGCAGTGACTTGTAGTGAGGGGTCGTGCGCGTAGTATCTAAAATAGCTCATCCTACGAAGCTTACAGAAATTCAAGCAATGCAGTGACTGTAGCACATACTGAAGAAGAACCCAGTCCCCTACGTCTCTTTAAGGATGGGACCGCGGCCTTCTTGCCTCTCAATGACGACATAATGTTCCTGAAAATACATGAGGATTGATAGAATCCAAGATACATCAGTAGTTAAGCAAGAGGCCTAAAACTAGTATATGCTATTTAGTAGCTTAAACAATTCAAATATAGAAAATTCTAAAGCAAATTCCTAACTTGTCTAAAACATATTTGTAATAGTAGCAATATCTATGTAAAGCATGTAGAATACTAATGTAGGAACACAAATTGGAAAAATAAGGTTGAGAAAGTGAACCAAAGGCTGATGTAGGGCAGTGCACGGGTGTGTTAGTGGCGAGCACGGGCATGTGATGCGGGGATATAGCCGTGTGGAGGAAAAATGGAGGGTATAAAGAGGGGGAAAGTGGGGATTAATGCAAGGGGAGCGGATTTGAGGGTGGTTTAGGGGTTGGGGAAGTGAGAATCTGGGGAATGGTGGCCGGAATAGGGATTAGGGAATAGGGAAGGGTAGATTTCGGCTAGGGTTTTGAAAGGAAGAAGAAGATGAACAGTGGTTTGCTTATATAGGAGAGGGTCACACGGTCTAGGGCCACGCCAGTGTACTTTGAAGGTGAGCCCATGTTTTTTGAATTTTGCGATTTAGGTCATGCCCAGCTACTATCCCACGCCCGTGTGTCTTGGACGTGTGTCGAACATGGCCATGTCGCACGGCCATGCCTAGCTTTGTTTGCTTCTCCCACGCTCGTGTGTTATGGTAGCGTGCCCGTGTATTGTTGTACATAGCTGAACGGCACAGGCGTGAGACACGCCCGTGTCGAAGGAACAGAATCAAGCCTTGTCCTTGGCACGCCTGTGATTTTCCATTCCCACGCCCGTGGTCTCCTATCAAGTTCACCTACGGCCATGTCGTACGGCCATGGGGATTTATCGCACCCCGTGTTTTGGGGAAATCATGTCCACTTCAACACAGCCGTATTGCATGGCCGTGTCTCTTCCCCTGTTTGGCTACGGCTTTAGGCACGCCCGTGTGCCTGGCCGTGTGTGCTGAAAAACTTTGCAATTCAAAGATTAAGTTAATGATTCAAAGTGTTAGAAATTAAAAATAAAGAAATCAAAATATGTTAGTGCTCGGGTTGCCTCCCAAGAAGTGCTTATTTATAGATTAAGTTAATGATCATGGTGGTTTGAGGAGTTCATACTCCTTATTCCTACTGTCAATCTTAAAATAAGGTTTTAATCGGGTGTTGTTTACCTTAAAAGTGCCGAACTTGGGATGACTCACCTCCACCGTACCGAATGGAAAAATACAGAGTACTGTAAGAGGGATTTCCTCATTTGGTGTGGTAGTGACAATGTGGGGATCTGTGGCATCTAGTAAGATTTATCGCCAACCTTAAGTTGATTAAGAGAGGTATCGGGCTTGTTTTGGCATAGTTTCGGTTTATCATGTGTTCTCGGTTTATGTGCTCGCCATTCATCTATCTCCTCTATTTGAAGCTTTCGTTCCTCATGGTGTCTTTGTTCGCTACTTGAATAGTGCACTGTCTCCGTTGTCTTGGTTCGAGGAGGTTCCTGCAAGGACGATTGAATATTAGTTTTATCATCGACAAGTTTCATAGTGTTATCTTGAGTCTTAGAAGTTTTGACTGAATCGCGTGCTTGGAGTGTTACTGCGTCGTCTCCTGTACAAAGTGTTAGCTCTCCTGTGCCTACATTAATAATGGTCCTGGCAGTTGCTAAAAAGGGTCATCCTAAAGTTAAAGGTACCTCGTTATTCTCATCCATATCTAAGATGACAAAGTCTACTGGGTAAATAAATTTATCAATTTTAACGAGAAAATCTTCAATAATACCTTTAGGAAATCTATTTGTTTTGTTAGCTAATTGTATGCTCATCCTAGTCTATTTGGGTTTACCAAGACCTAGTCGTTTAAACATTTTATATGGCATAACATTTATACTTGCCCCTAAATCAGCTAAAGCATTATTCACAGATAAACTACCAATTAAGCAAGGAATTGTAAAACTCCCTAGATCTTTCAATTTGTTAGGTAGCTTATTCTTTAGAATAGTTGAGCAGACTGCATTGAGTTCCACATGCAATGTAGCGTCTAATTTTCTTTTATTGCTCAAAAGTTCCTTTAAGAATTTTGCTGAGTTGGGCATCTGCGACAGAACTTTAATAAAGGGTAATTTAATATGTAATTTCTTTAAGAGTTTGACAAACTTACCGAATTGTTCTTCTGTTTTGTCTTTCGTCATCGCTTTAGGATATGGCACACAAGGTTCATAATTCGTACTTACCTGTTTAGGATTATCATCATTTACCTCTTCTCGACATTTGTTCATCGTATTGTCTTGCTGTAATTTTGGCTCAGGTGCAATGAATCCTTTCTTATTTTGAGTACTAATTTTGGCTCAGCTACCATGTGGTCGTTCGGAGATTAGTTTGGATAACTAGCCTATCTGAGTTTCGAGTCCTTGGATCGATGCTTGTTGATTCTTAAGTGCTGTCTCGGTATTTTGGAAATGGGTTTTTGACACCGAGATGAATTTAGAAAGCATCTCTTCAAGGTTTGGTTTCTTCTCTTGTTGATAAGGTCGCTGTTGAAAACCCTGAGGATTTTGGGGCTTTTTATTCCCTTGACCACCCCAGGAGAAATTTGGGTGGTTCCACCAACCTGCATTATAAGTATTATTGTATGGGTTATTTTGATATCGGAAGTTATTGTTACCCATATAGTTGGCTTATTCTTCTTCAATTGTAGGACTAAAGGATTGGAATTCTGTATGCACACCTCCGCCACTTGAGTCACACCTCATTACTGGATGTACCTGCGTAGAACCAAGTAAACCGTCAATCTTTTTATTGAGAAGTTCTACCTGATTAGAGAGCATGGTGACTGAATCGATGTTATAAACGCTGGCTGTTTTCGTTGGCTTTGTCCTCATAACTTGCCACTGATAGTTATTCAGTGACATCTCCTCTATAAATTCATAAGCATCTTCTGGTGTTTTATTGTTGATGGTTCCGCCATCAGCTGCGTCAACCATTTGCTGAGTCGAGGGATTTAGGCCATTGTGGAATGTTTGTACTTGAAGCCAAAGCAGTAACCCATGGTGAAGGCACCTTCTCAGTAAGTCCTTGTATCTCTCCCATGCATCATAAAGTGTTTCTAAATCCACATGCACAAAAGAAGAGATATCATTACGTAATTTAGCCGTTTTAGCCGGCGGAAAATATTTTAGTAAAAATTTCTCGGTCATTTGTTCCCAAGTAGTGATAGGCCCTCGTGGTAACGAGTTCAACCACTATTTAGCTTTGTTTCTTAGTGAAAAGGGAAACAATTGAAGACTTATGGCATCATCAGAAACGCCATTGATTTTAAATGAATCACAAAATTCTAGAAAGTTCGGTAAGTGAGCATTGAGATCTTCATCCTGCAAACCATCAAACTAAACAAACTGCTGTATCATCTAAATAGTGTTAGGTTTTAATTCAAAAGTATTTGCAGCTATAGCAAGTCTAACTATGCCAGATTCAGTTCCTGTTAAAGAAAGTTTAGCATAATCATACATAGTACGTGGAGCAGGATTTTGATTAGCCTCAGTTGCAAGAGGTAGCTGATTGCCTTGGTTTTCAGCCATCTCGTCGGTTGGGGGTTGAGTATCGTCTTCTCGCTCGTTCTCCGTGTATCATCAGCTACGCCTTATTTCTCTTTGATTTCTACAAACTGTGTGATCGATTTCTTCGTCAAAAAGTAATGGTCCTGACAGATTTCTTCTAGTCATAAACTATAAAAACCTACCAAGAAAAAAAATAAGTAAATTAATAAATAATAATAATAATAAACTAAAATTAAATTGCAAGAAAAAAAATGGCTAAAGTAATAAAAATTTAGCATCCCTAATATTTTGATTCCCCGGCAACGGCACCAAAAACTTGATCGCGTTATTCGTAACAAGTAATAAATATTTATAATGAAGATCAAACCTAGACTAACTATTATCACGACGAAAAGGCAAGTGTACCTATCGAACAATAGTATAGTAATGACAAGACCGGAATATCGTACCCAAGGGAACCAAAAGTACTAGTAATAACTATCTTTTTATTATCTAGCCTAAGAATAAAAGGCTTTGTTTATTAAACTAATTATCTAAACTAATTAACTAATTTAACTAAAGCAAAGAGAAAATTTGGAAAAAGACTTGAAGAAAAGCAATTGATAAAGACGACACCCAAGGAGGAATCCACCTAAATTTCACTTGTTATCTGACTCTAAACCAGGCGATTTACTCACTTGACTTGATCCATGAGATTCCCTAACCTATGTTATTATCCCTTTCGAGACTAATAACGTCTAACCCTCAGTTGAATTAATCGAAATTTCTTTCTTAATTAAAACCCCTAGGGAAGCAGTAAATCACTCTATGGATTCCCATATTAGGTTTCACTCTAATCCGGTAAAATCTTGTAACCCTATTTCTAGGCGTTCGATCAACTCTGCTTAATTATGCCAAATCTACTCTTAGGCAGGGTCTATTTCTCCTCTGCATAAGCACATCAAATAATGAATTAATACCTGGAATATTAACTCAAGCATTAAGAACACATAAGTAAGAACAAATCAAGTATTTATCATACAATTCAGATAATAATAACAAGATCCATCATAGGTTTTATCCCTCTTAGGTATCTAAGGGGTTTAGTTCATAATAAAATGAGAGTACATCTCAAAAGTATAAAAATAACAAAACATGAAGAAAACTCTAAAACCCCTGAAGGAATTCTGAGAGAGATATTCAATCTTGGAGTAGCTCCGACTTTTGGGATAGATCTTCTGGCTTCCTTCAAGTAATTCCTGGTGTGTGGTTCTATATTCCAGAAAAGTTCTAGAAGAGCCCCCTTATTAGGTCACACTTAGGGTGTTTATATAGGCTTTGGATTAGCTTTTTTCCTCCTTAAGTATCATTTTCCGTGTAAAATACAACTCTTTGAAAAAGGGGCACGCCCGTGTGCCACGACCGTATGACGTGATTGCCAGGCCGTGTTCGATCCGTTAAATTGCACACGACCGTGTGGGCTCAATGGCCAGGCCATGTGAATCATGAAAACCTTGGTCGACACCCCCAAAGGCCACGAGCATGTGAGATGCCTGTGTGGCAAGGCTTAGGCCGTGTCATCTTCTCGATTTGGTCTGTTTTGTCCCTTTTTTGCTCGTTTTTGGCTCCTTTTGACTCTTTGTGCTCTCCTGAGTACAAAACTTGAAATAACCGGATAAAGAGCACCAAAATCCACAAATCTAGTAATAAACATCCATAAATATGCTAAGTATTTGGGGTATAAATATGTATAATTAGGCGTTTATCACACGCCCGTGTCCCTAACCCGTGTAAATTAATTGAATTTATTTTCTATTTTGAACCTATAGGAGTTTTCACACGGCCAAGGCACACGCCCTTGTCCATAGCCCGTGTGTAAAACTCAAGCATTCTATTTATGACGTCAACATACAATTAGGGGAACACGGCCAAGACACACACCCGTGTGTCTAGCCCGTGTTCGACACTGACTTAAAATTTTAGACGCATAGGACATAAGGACATATCACACGCCCATGAGGGCGTTCCGTGCGTCACACACGGCCTAGACACAGACCGTATGTTTACTCGTGTGGACCTTGTTAGGCTATTTCCCAAGCCTTTGGTCACCCTCAAATGTCCACTCCCACTTATAGCCTCCAATAATGTCTAACATGCCCTAATTACACTCAAGTTCTACTATAATTGTCAATTGCATGTTAACCTCATATCATTAGTTTTGCACATGCTAGGTTATCCTTTTTAAATTAAGGATTACAGTTTCATCACTCACAATTTCGGACTTGGCTCGTTTTACAACTCATTTCCCATTTGTGACCCAACCAATCCCAAGCGATTTGGCCACATTTCACATGTCCATTCATAATATACCACATGAACATTTCAAAATATAAACTTGCATGATTAGTAGGATTACAACCTACATTAATATAGGTCATATCTCAAGTCCATATACAAAATGAATAGACATAACATTCAAGCCTTTACATTGGCTAGCCAATTGACACATATGACAAAATAACCAAAATACCTATACATGCCATTGAACAAAATAAAAGTGTTTATATACCAAAGCTGGACTAGTTGATAGTGTGGTGACTCCCTAACCGTATTGCAAAGAGAGGGGTAAGCATTTTCATGTTTAGTAAGCCTGAATAACTGGAAAGTAAATGTACCGATTAATTAGCATACAACCATATTAAGCAATAAAACCAACAACAATGGAATGGTTCCCCTATCACTTGCATTCAATCAACAAGTTAGTCACAATAATAATGCACCATGTAATTTATTGTAGATGAGCTCATCATTCATCATTTCATCTATATATACCATATTAACCCCATTGAGTTTCTAGAAAATCTCGATGGATTATCCATTTACCGTCAATTCATAGGAATGTCCGTTTCAGATATGCACTCCCGCGAACCTCACATTTTAAGGCGGGATTACCACTCCAGGTTAAATCCCCCGTATCGTAAACTTATAAGGTGATGTCGGGATTACTAGTCCAGGCTAAATCCCTTATTGTGACAAACATCCTTAATGAGCTCAAATCTGAATTACCAGTCCAGGTAAAATTCAGACCCTAATTGGATTACCCATTCGGGCTAAATCCTTAATGCACACATATTCCTCGGGAGGCACGATCACTCAAGGAACACCCATCCAGGCTAGATCCTTTCTATATTTGAGATCAACGGATTACCTGTTCGGGGTAAATCCTTTCTGCAACACATGTAGGATCTCAAAATCACGTGCAACAAGGTTCATCCATCAAACTTCCTTTCCAACCTCAATCGGGACGTTTATCAACATGTCATTATCAAAGCTACATTTCATAGGTTTTTCATTTCATCATCAAATGTAATTTTTCATAGATTCATAAAACATGCATTTGGGCATATTAGAGGTTTACTTCAAGTTATTTGAACTTACCTGGTATTTGTTTGGTATCGTGTTTCGGTTATTTCGAAACCTTTCGCTTTCCTCGATTGACCTCTGGAATTTGTTCCCTGAAGTCTATAACAGTAAAATAAATCATTAACACCTCACATTATACTTTTCAAGTCCAAATTTCACCCCCAGTCCAAATGACCGTTTTGCCCTTAACCTTTCACATTTTTACGATTTAGTATCTAGGCTCGTATAATGAAATGCATGCAATTTCTACCTTACCCAAGCCTAGCCGAATGTTTTTCTCTCTTATGGAAGCCCACGTTTTTCCATTATTTCTCATTTCTACCACACATTTACACCTTTTGCAAAAAGGTCCTTTTAGGGGTTTTTCATGAAAAGCACCTAGGAAAAGATATTTAACACACATCCAACTTTCATATTCCTCAATAAACCATCAAAATACAAGTAACTCATGCATGGGTAAATTTTTGAACATGAACCCTAGCATAAAATATGGGTTGAAATAGAGAGAGTAAGCTACCGGGATTTTAAAAATACGAAGAACATTAAAAACGGGGCTTGGGAGCACTTACTATTGAGCTTGAAAATGTTGAAAACCCTAGCTATGGTGGCTTGGGAATTTTTACTGGACAAGGGAGAAGAATGGCTGATTTTTGCCTTCTTTTTCCCATTTTATTTCATTAAAATGCCAAATGACCAAAATGCCCTTAAGCTCTTTCTTAAAAATTTCATCCATACAAGCCTATTTTTGTCCAAAAACTTAGATATTGGGAAAATTTCTCTTCAATACCTTCTAATTTATAGTCTAAAGCAATTTCATACAAATTGCTTCTAGAATCCAAGTTTTGTAATTTTTTCAATTTAGTCCCTAATTTTCCAATTGCACACTTTATTCATAGAATTTCTTCATGAAAATTTAACACATGCATACTCTCATATTCTAGACCTCAAAACAATCATAAAATAAATATTTTGATGTCGAATTTGTGGTCCCGAAACCACTATTCTGACTAGGCCCTATTTCAAAATGTTACATGCCCTGTGTTCTAGAAGCTTTCACGAGTATTTTCAAGACAGGGAGTATTTCTAAAAAGTGCTGCGGTGAACTTGTTCTGGGAAAAGTTTTCCACTCAGCATTAGTAAAGAGGACTCTTGAAAATCCTCTATTCAAAGACCTAAACCCAACGTCAATTATAGCGAAGAGCATTCAGACATGGAATAATTGCCTTGCATTGATCGATTCACCATCTCCGTCAGCTTAAGGATATGGGATTGCTTAAGCTAACGAACAGTTACCAGACGTAAGGGGCCAAAATTGTTCTTTTGTCTTTATATTTGATATTGTTCCGAAAGCTTCAATAAATGTGTCATTAAATTTAAGCCTAGTTAAATTATATTTAGTTGTACGGAAATTAAATGGTTCTATAGAAGCCATTACTTAATACACTATGATTTTATACATGCCATTATTTTTAATTTTATAGCACTAGAACTCAATAACCATCTCAAATCGTGCACTAGATATTGTTTCACACTGTTTAAATCGACACAAATATCATTCTTATAAACATTAACTTATTTCAATAATGTGGAATTGGAATATTCTAGCGTGGTGTGAAATTGAAACAATCTCGATTCCTTGAAAGTCTTTATACAATTTAAATTCACATTGCCTTTAATGGGAAAATACCTTGACTTCTTGAAGTTTTGAAAAGACACTTATCGTGCCATGAAATATCCTCCAAAGGACGTGCACTATAATTTGTAATAGTTCCTTGCCTATGGACTCCTTTGTTTTATTTTCCATTTTCACTCCTTCGATACTAGTCTAATAGTTATGACCACTTTCGTTTCTGTAGAAGAGTGGCAATCTTGAGATCAAAGTCTTAACTTGATTTCCTTATTCTTCTTCCTTTAAATTACTTGTTTTTATCAAGATCAAGAATTAAACTCCAAATATGTCGGCAACGTACATCCCACATTCCCCTTACTAAAAAATGTTCAATTTATATAAAAACTAAATCCTGTTTATTATTTAGGCAATACCTACGAGAGTTATAAAAATGTAACGTCATTTGTTGTTTCCAATTTCACTCTCTAAGAGAATTTTTCATTTTCCAAGTTCCATTACTTATTCCACTAAAAGTTTCCATTCATATTTCAGTAAAATTGGGCCAGAACGCTTACACCTAAAAAGTTAATATAGAACGAAGATAACAATAACCGAATTGGAGTCCTACGATAAAGACATACATCGACTTAATTTCAGATTGGGAAATATTGTTGATGAATTAATTTTGAATTTCAATCATTTACTTGCCATTTTTCATTTTACAAATATGATAATTGTGATAAAAACTTTTTAAAAACAACAAGGTTATAAGATTTTACGCTATAACAGCCCAGTTTTAGCTAAATTGGAACAGTGGTTTTCGTACCACAAATTTGATGTCAAAAAATTATTTTAATATTATCATATGTGTTTACAGGATGATTGTATGTATGTGTGAAAATTGCGTGAACTAATTTTATTGTTTAATTGCTCAATTTGAGAAAAAGGACTAAATTGCGTAAAGTGTAAAACATGAGTTCTAATATCTAAAGGTTTTAAAAAGCTATGGAATATTAGATTAGAAGTCCTTATGTTGTAATTAGACCATTATAAGGTTGAGTGGACATATGTGGACATATATTAAGGTATTTAAATGGTTTATGAATAAGGATAATTTTATAATTTAGTTAATAAAACATAATTAAATGATAAAAATCACATATCATCTTTTTATGTTCTTCATCATCAACCGAATATTGAAAGGGAGGAAGCCATTTTGTGCATTTTGGGTTCGATCACTTTGAGATTAAATTGTAAGTCCCTTTTTGCTCGATTTTTGATGATTTCTATGTTTTAGTGATCGCTACAGCTCAATCTAGCTAGCTTGTACCTTTAATTTTGAAATATTTAAAGATTTTGAGAGTTTCCATTGTTGAATCTATGAGTTCTTTGATGTTTGATGATAGATTATTAAGGTTAATTGATAGATTAATAGTTTTTGTAAAGTGATTTTTCACAAAAATGTCAAAAAGGGGTTAAATTGTGAATTATGTAAATTGAGGGGTTGAAATGTGAAATAAATGAAAGTTTTTGGCTGCTAGGGACTTATGTGTAATTCAGCTAAGCTTTGGTTTAAAGAAATTATGTGAATTTTGTGTATCTGTGAAATAGGGATTAAATTGATAAAATGTGAAAGTTTAGGGGCTAATAGCAAATATGCCCAAAAGTGTATTTTTGGACAAAATTGGAAGAATATGTAATTGAATAAGTCAATTTTGAATTTATATAGATCAAGAAAGAAAGAATTCAGATTTAGATCGGGGGAAAAGTAAGATTATCGAGTGGTCGACCCAATACGTCAATTCCGTATACGAGGTAAGTTCGTATAATTGAACTTAAATCTGTACCTATCTGTTTGATGGATCAAATAGAGATAGTAATTATTCTATTGAATAAATGCTGAGATATTAAATGAAAAGTACGAATTAAGTAAGCAAGTTGCCGAATAAGACCATAGTTGGGCTATGGCAATCGAATAATAAGACCATAACCGGGTTATGGCATGTGAATGAAAGACCACGACAGGGCCTTGGAAATGTGTAAGTAATACCATAGTTAGACTATGGCATCGGAAAATTGATGGATTTGTATCGTAAGCACTTATGAACCGGAGAGGTTTGATAAGAGTATTGGTAAGAAATAGAAAAGTACCGGTACAGGTATGTACGAAAAACTATTCAAGTATCGAGTTAGATGGAGTTGAGAACTCATGAATGATGATATGAATAAATTTGATGTTAGCTCACGAATTGATGCTTTAAATTTTAATGATATTATCTATTTTGAATTGCTAATGAATGTTGTGATTATTTCATGTCCACTACGAACTTACTAAGCTTTATAGCTTACTTTGTTTAATATTCGATGTTTTATAGTTCTGTGAAGCTAGCTCGGAAACGAGAATCGTCAGAGACTTCATCGCACTATCGATCATCTATTTGGTACTTTTGAAGCTATGTATATATGGTATATGGCATGTAAAAGCTTGAGTCATTTTGGTATGTTTGATAGATATGTATTTTGGCCATTTGAGTTGGCATAAGATGATGAACTTGATGATGCTTATCAATGTGCAATTAGTTGTACTTTTAATGTTGGTAATAGACCTATACTGAATGAATGGGATTGAAGTGGTTATGTATGTTTGGATTGGTTTTGCTAAATGAATTATATTTGTAAATTATGCTTAGTAAAGCAAGTAAAATTGTTTGGTATTTGAATAGGTAAATGGTATGGAATTGAGTATTGAATTTAGTTGAAATGGATATGGTATGATTATGTATTGGTTGGTGAACTTTGGTTGCATATTTGTGACTTAAAATGATACCAATTAAGTTTACTTAGGTATGTGCAAAAAGGATGGCAAATTGGCTCTACAAATGGCCTATTTTTGTCCACACGGGCAGAGACATGGGTGTAAGTCTCAGCTGTGCGTGACACACGGTTAGGTTACATGGCCATGTGTCCCTCGGTGTTGAAATTGAATTGAAGTCAGTATGCTCTACACAGTCTCACACACGGGCGTGTGACTAGCCATGTGGTATAAGTTAGAATACCCCTCGAAATGCCACACGGCATACCACATGGGCGTGTGTGGCCATTTCGTAGGGCACACGGGTGTGTGGTTGGCCGTGTGACCCAAGTCAGTATACTCTCCAGTTTTCACACGACCTAGCACATGGGCGTGTCCTCGACCGTGTGATGCAAGTTAGTATGTATGCCCTATTTCTACACGGCCTAAGACACGGGCATGTCTGTTAGCCGTGTGAGGCACACGGCCAGTTCACACGGGCGTCTGACCCTTGTATGTTTGAAACGTTTCTATGTTTTTCTAATATTTTTGTATGTTATCAGTTTAATCCCGAACCACTTTTAAAGCATGTCTAAGGCCTCATAGGCCCGTATAAGGGACAATATGATTTTATTGAATGTTGTATGAGAATAAATGTTGGAGGTTGATAAATGTAAGCTGAATGTTGTATATTGTTTGGTAATGCCTTGTAACCCTACTTCAGTAATGGATACGGGGTAGGAATGTTACATACGCTTTGCATAACTATTTCTACATTGTGGAACATATATATCGCTGGTAGGGGAATTTGGTATAGCTCATTCAATTTTGAGATAGACGTGAATTTTTAACCATTAACACAACAAGTGCATACAAAACTTCAAAAAATTAGAAAAATAGGATGGCACACATAATGGATATGTGTGCCTGTAATACAAATGTACTATATCCCATATTGCTTTTTCCATATGTTATTTTCTCCATATTATCGTCCAGGTGTTTGGTTTGGAATGGACGTAATAGTTCAATCCTAGTTTCAACATAAAAACACATGTACGACATAATCATCTTTATTGAACCTTATTTTCGTGATTCGTTTAATGCCATTTAAGAATTATAAAGGGAAGTATAAATATGTGTCTTTGAATTAATATGTATATTTGTAGTAATTAAAACTAATGCTAATTAAACTGAAATATTGAATGTTTTCTTTTATTGTAACATATTCTAGTCTAATGTGGTTATAACACTTCCTATAAATGCCAGTTTCTTCCCCTGCAAATCTCACTCAAAATTAATTTTACGATCCAAATTTAACTAGTAATATCAGAGTCGCGCAGTATGGCAAGCCTTAATGTTTATTCCATACTATTGGTTTTATTCTTAACTTGCGAGGTAGTAATGGCTATGAAGGAGAATGACCAGATTATTAAGGAAAATAATTGTTGTGGCAAACTTGTTGTGCTGGGAAAAGTTTTCCACTTAGCATTAGTAAAGAGGACTCTTGAAAATCCTTTGTTCAAAGACCTAAACCCGACGACAATTATAGCGAAGAGCATTCAGACATGGAATAATTGCCTTCTATTGATCGATTCTGTAACATCCCAGAATAGGGCCTAAACAGAATAGTGGTTGTGAAACCATGAATCTAAGGTAAAAAAATTTATTTTGATTAATTTTTAAGGTTTATTCGTTGATTGAATAATTGTGTGAAAATTTCGTGAAGAAATTTTATGTACAAGTGCCTAATTTGATAATTAGAACTAAATTGTAAAATTAGCAAAATGTGTGTTCTAGACGATAAATGGGGATTTAATTAAAATGGGTTCTTAAAGTGGAGGTCCTTATTTAGTAATTATACCATTATATTTAATTTGGACAAAAAGGGGCAAGAATAGGACAACTTTGAAAGAAAAGCCTTTAAGGGTATTTTGGTCATTTAGTAATTAAAAGAATTGAAAAGGGAAAATAAAGCCAAAATTGGTCCATCTTCTTCATGGAGGCCGAATATAGCATGGAGGAAGCCATGGTTAGGGTTTCCAAGCTTCCCAAGCTCACTAGTAAGTCTGTTCTAGCCTCGTTTTTAATGTTCTTACGTTTTTTGAGTCTCGGTAACTTGATTTAGCTTATTCTAGCAATAATTCATTCTAGGATTCATATTTGGAAAAATACCCATAGGTTAAATGTGTTTATTTTGATGTTTTATGGTAGAATATGAAGCTTGAAATTATGTTAAATAACTTTTGCTAAGCGATTTTAAGTTAAAACGAGTAAAACAACAAAATCAGTAAAAATACCTAATGTTCATAAGTACATGATAGAGTGGAAATTTGATGTTTCCATAGAAGGGAAAAATGTTCAGCATGTCATTAAACATAAGAAAAATGGATAAATTTTAATTTCCAAGCCTAGGGGAAAAATCGTAATTCTGCAAAGGTTTAGGGGCAAAATTGTAATTTTTCCAAAGTTTGAGTTAGGGAATGTTTTGAATAGTACATTAATTAAATAAGTGAAATATGATGTTTTAGATCCCAGAAAGTGAGATTTGAACCTAGAACGGGAGAAAAATCGAAAATAGGAAAAGTTGGTAAAATGGTCGTTTTGTTATCGAGGTAAGTTCGTATGTTTAATAAGCATTTAATTATGCATATTTGAATGATAAATTGATATTTTGGCCATAAATACTTTAGTATTGAGTTTCAGATATAATGATTAAAGTTCGATAATAATTCGATATTGGAAAGAGAACTTGTATAATTTATATGTAAGACCATATTTTGTATTATGGCTTTGTATGATAACAAGAAAGTATTGACTAGCATAGTTTGATGAGAATAACTTAAGCTGATGATATGATGAGATTGAGAATGTAAGTATGTAAGTTGAGTAGCATTTTATTATTATGCAATTATTGTTATTAGTATTGTTATTATTGAGTTATGCGACTAACCTTGAGAATTTGAGCGAGTATGTTTCAGCTATGACTTGACAAGACATTGATATCTCAAACTCCAAGGTTGTACCATGGAAATTAAGGAAGAATTGAAGGAAAAGTCCATGTTCATAACATGGCATCTAAGGAGGAATTGACGGTTAAGGATACCATGTAAGACCATGTCAAGACATGGCATTGGTAAGGCAAGGATCCCGTGTAAGACCATGTCAAGACATGGCATCGACATTGATTAAGGACTTCATGTAAGACCACATCAAGATGTGGCATTGGAACTAAGATAAGGATATCATGTAAGACCATGCCAAGGCAAGGCAGTGATAAGTTCTATAAGGCAAGGAAATCATGTAAGACCATGTCAAGACATGGCATTGATGAGTTACTGTAAAGCAAAGGTCCCATGTAAGACCATGCCAAGGCATGGCATTGATGAGTTCATAAGGCAAGGATACCATGTAAGACCATGTCAAGACATGGCAATGGTAAGTTCAAAAAGGAAAAAAGGTTCCCGAGTAATCCAAAGAATAAGTCAAAGAAATGACAAGGTGAGAACATGAAGAAAGAGTACAAGTATGCATTTAAGGCTTATTTAATATTGAGATTGTAGGTAATTGAGATTATCAAGTATTAAGTAAGTGATGAGTTTTTAGTTATGCTTGTGACACTTTATGACGTGATTGGCAATATGCTTATATTATGAAAGAGTACTCATGTGTTAAGTGAGATGTTGCAGGTATGTAAGCAAGCTATTAAGTAAGGTGCCTTTTGTATTCTAAGCCTTTGGTAAGGTTACCGATGAGTAAGATGGGAAAGTAAGAACTAAACGTTATTTAAGCAAATTATGATAGCATAGTAGTAAGCTAAATTCATTGCTAATGCATATTATTTTACATGTGAACTTACTAAGCTTTATAAGCTTACTTCTTTCACTTTCCCATGTTTCAGAGTAATTAAAAGCAAGCACGGGTTGGAGGTCGTCGGAGATCACTTCACACTATCGACTATCAAGTTACCAAATGGGTATCTTCATTTACAAATGTTCTAGTTTATGGCATGTATAGGGACTTTGCCATTTGGTGTGTATGTCCTTATGATATGGCTTAAGAATGGTATGTAAATATTTGATAATGATTAGCTAATGAAATGGCTAATGAAGAACATGTTTCGATGTTATGTATGCCTAAATGGTAGTTAATACAAAAAAATAATGAAAGAGTGAAATTAGCATTAAAACAGTATTGAACAGCAGTAGTGACGTGATCTTGAAAACTCACCAAGAATAGTAGAAATAGAATTAGGTGATGAATGAGATATAAAATTAAATATTATTGAGTCTATTTTCATATGAAAGAAATAGAGTAAGCAAAAGAAATGTATATTAAGAGATATTTGAATTTTAGTGAGATAGGGTCAGAACGATTTCTGAATCCCCTATTTTGACTTTATAAATTTCACTAAAAATTTTACAAAAAGAATTAGGAGTTATATTTTATATTTCTAGATTCCTTAGTGAATATAATTTCAAAAGAAACAAACAGAATGGTTATTTGAATTCTGTACAGGAGAAAATTGATTCATAGTGAGGAGAGGTCAGAGTAGTCAAATAGTGCAATAGAGGAAACTTTAATTAACAAACTGTACTAATTGCCTAGACCAAAAATTCTGGAAAAATATTATTAAGAAGATATATGAGTCTAGTTTTAGGGAAAATTCACGAATTTAAATTTTGAGTTTTGTGACTCGAGTTATGATTTTTTTAATGACTATGACGCAGGTGGGCAATTTTATAAGGAATAATGAAATAAATTGTTTTGATTTGTCTAAGTATTCAGAAAATTTTTAATATTCCTGGTTTGGTCTCGAACCATTTCAGTTACATATTTTAGGGTCTCGAGGGTCCTTTTTAGGGATATATTGAATAAATGTAAATAAATTAATCTTAAAAGCAAATTTTTATGCCCCAAATTAGTAAGTTAAGTCAGGTAACGCCTGGTGCTCGACTCCAGCGACGGTCTCGGGTAAGGGGTGTTACATTTATTGGTATCAGAGCAAAGGTTTAGTCAGTTCTTGGAATATTCAATATGAGTAAGAGCGTAGCTATACATGCCATATTGAACTATGATAGTGTGATGACTCCCGACCCAGATATAAAATGTTTTGTCTGACAGATGCGCACTCCAACCGAGTTAAGTTTGATAGAGCAGATAGTATGTTTATGATGAGTTGAGGCTCATAAAATACAAGAATAATGGTTCATGATGTTTATGTGTTAATGAATAAATTGTGAATAAGAATTGTTCGGGAAATATGAAAGATGAGATAAGATGAAAGGAAAGTTTATATTGAGATAAGTGTTCATGTTAAATTGGCATTTGTATGATGCTATATGTATAACTAGAGAAGTTAAGTGAATGCTATGAGTAATTTTACTCGAGATTTATAAATGCATGTATGAGTGCAGTAATTTGCATAAGATGATCATAAAGTCATTGTATTATGAACGTGCATGTTAAGTTGCTTGAAGCAAATTGTATAATTGTGATATATTTTACTATGATGAGTGTTACGTTATATGCATGAGTATGTAAGAGGTAAGTCAGAGGTGTTACAACCTCACCCCTTTATCAGCAAGGTAATTCAGAATGAGATTTCATGAAATTCAGATTGAATAGGTTAAAGTGGAAAACTAAAGTGTTCAGCGATAGATTTATTGACGATGTAATCAGAGTCGAGAATGATTTAGCAAATGAACACAGTTGTAGAAAGGATGGCAGGTTAATAATAAAATCATCCGGATAACTGAAATGTCACAATAAAAGAAAGGTCAGGCTCAGCTAATGCACTCATTCAAGTATGATATGTAAGGTATATGATTGCTATATTTTCTTCCGAATAAATTCCAATTGTGAATGGGATAATGTGAATTCAGTAATGATAAAATTAGACAGAGGAATAATAATTGAGTCGTATTAATAGTTGAATGTAAAGTTTATAGTTGAAAAATTATAGAAAAATCTTTTCCGACTATTATATGTGTACATTTACTTTCAGAGCTATATATAAATATATGCAAGATCATAGGTGCAATTCATGCAGTATGAGAATTTTAGTTAAATTTACAGACAGATGAAAGCATTATAGTTTGTTTGAGCTGTGATTGATATTGCTCTATCTATTCCAGTTTTCTACTTCAGCGTGCAGATGGAAGGTTGACAGTAAGATCTGTATGATGTTAGTGATATGTATTGTTAACTATTGCTCAATGAAAGTAAAGGAAACTTTTATGGCTTCGTCATAGTTGTTCCCAGTGCTTGTGAGTATTATCTTTTCCTTTTGGAAATTTTCTGAGATGCTATTGAAACCTTAACTGTTCTACATGAGATGTGGTTACCAGGAATTCTGTGTAGCTCCATGTTCTGAGATTTTATTATCTCAGTTTTATTAATAAATTACTGTTCAAAATATCAGCCATAAGATATTAGCAGAAAATGCTCTATTGATGAAAACAGTTTCTTCTTATTATGAGTATGTTTATGATGATTACGAGTTTGGGCCTGATAATGAAAGTACAGAGGTATAGTTATTAGAGGTATAAAGATTCTACTTTTGCACTGGCTGTTGTTGAAATTTGAGTTTAAATCCCTCAGATGATCAGGATGTTTTATTTTCACCCAGGACATTATTTACTAAAGTAATTGAGAAGTAGTCTTATTATGGCATTATGATTTTTGAGTAGTATGAGTATTGTGGCCTCAGTGTAGTTCAGTTCAAACATGTGTATTGATTTTCATTTTTCGCATAATCTTGATATATATATATATATCAGTGAGTTAAAGACCGAATGTTATGTTCTTTCGAGTTATGCAGTAATAATGATTTGTGATTAGCTCTTTGAAGAAATCATGACAGAATGTATGTTTGAGATATCATGACAGCATAGAGAAGAACCGTTTTTGAAAAGTTATTGTCTTTTAGTTGAGACTGATTCAGTTGAGTAGTTGATTGAGTTATATGTATGATTGAATTATTCGTGGCTTCAGACGTAAATGCTGATTTTTCATGTATAAATAGATAAATGACCCGAGTAAATAGTACATATTCTAGAGGTTATGGTACAAAGTTGTATACGCATACCAGAATGTTTGCATCAGAGGTATATTTTTACAAATCCAAGTTGTCTGATTGTTAAAGTTCTCATTGTATGAAGTTTAGTTTGGCTTGAATTCATGCTAATAAAGTATAAAAAGTTGAAGATATTGACAATTGAAGTATCCATTATGATTAAGCTTGGTTTGAATAAAGAGTTTATGGTTTCTAGAAATGTGTTGATGAGAAATCAAGAGATTTTGTAACAGTTATGATGCCTAGCACAGTGATAATTATTTGATTATTTGAGAATACAGAGATGGATGATAACTTGAGCTAGTTATACTTGTAAGAGTGTGAAATGTTATGTTCCAGAATTTGAATCTGATACTTGAACTTTTAGAGAAGTTCAAATTGATTTTCAAGTATCTCAGAAGCTATTACAATTAGTATTGATGTTTGTGTGAAAATGTGAGGGTATTTCGAAGAATTGTGCAATAGAATCAGCATTATCACGGAAAGGTTAAATGAGCTATGGTTGATTATTCGAAGAAGTTTCTGTATTGTTCTCAGTACAAATGAGTTTTTCTACTAAAGGATTATCTGAGTAATTCGTTTTGAGGTTGTCAATTCATTCAGAGTGTAAATTTTAGTTGTTATGGTTGGAAATCCAAGGTTACACCGTGACTTCAGAAGAAAGCTATGGTAAGTTTTGACCATGAGATTGCTAAATGTTACTACATGTCACCTTTGTATTGATAGTTGAATTGAGGAAGAGAAATTCACAGAATTAAATTCAGTAGAAAGGATTAGAGAAAAGTGAAAATTAATTACAGAAATCAGAGATAGATTATCAAAAATTGTATATAGAATCGAAAGGTAAGAATATTGACACTCAAAAGAGAAACAAGTAATTTTTTTTTGAAAGTAACTTAGTGGCAGAGAATTTCCATTTTGGTAAGAAAAGAAGAGTTAGTTGCGTTTCATCAGAGAGTATGAGGTTAATGATAAAATAAGGTCAGTTACTTATCAGTAGGTATTCCAGTTCAGAGCCTTAGTTTAAGAAGTAAAATGTTGGGTATGCCAAGGCTGAATGAGAATTTGAAAGTGTTGCTGGAAATCAACTTCGAATCCATTTGTAGGTAAGATTTTCGGGGACGAAAATCCCTAAAGGGGGAGAAATGTAACATCCTGAAATAGGGCCTAAATAGAATAGTGGTTGAGAAACCACGAATTTTGAGGTCAAAAAAATTTATTCCGATTGAGTTTTAAGGTTTATTCATTGATTGAATAATTGTGTGAAAATTTTGTGAAGAAATTTTATGTATAAGTGCCTAATTTGATAATTAGGACTAAATTGTAAAATAAGCAAAATGTGTGTTCTAGATGATAAAGGGGATTTAATTGAAATGGGTTCTTAAAGTGGAGGTCCTTATTTAGAATTAGACCATTATATTTAAGTTTGGACAAAAATGGGCAAGAATAGGACAATTTTGAAAGAAAAGCTTTTAAGGGCATTTTGGTCATTTAGAAATTAAAAGAATTAAAAAGGGAAAATAAAGCCAAAATTGGTCCATCTTCTTCATGGAGGGCGAATATAGCATGGGAGAAGCCATGGTTAGGGTTTCCAAGCTTTCCAAGCTCAATAGTAAGTCCGTTCTAGCCTCGTTTTTAATGTTTTTTTACTTTTTTGGAGTCCCGGTAACTTGATTTAGCTTATTCAAGGATGTCCACTGATCTAATTGCACCCGAAGATCCTTTTTTTAGCTCAATACTTGAACAAATACATAATGATTCTAGATATATGCCACATTTTAAGGTTAAAATTTAATTTTATATTATTATATTTTAATATTTTTGGTCGACTAAAAATATGAACGAGACTAATATGATTATTTGTTCAGGATTGCATAGGTGCAATTGATGGTACTCATATTGCCACTATTCTTCCACCAAATGAACAAATTCCCTATATTGGAAGAAAAGGTATCCCGACTCAAAATGTTATGGCAGTGTTGATTTTAATATGTGTTTCACCTTTGTCATGCCTGGATGGGAAGGACCGGCACATGACACTAGAATATATGTTGATGCAATTCGAGATCCAAAATACAAATTTTCGCACCCACCAAATGGTTAGATATTTCATTTATTCCTTTCTTTTTTAAATAATAAAGTATAAGTTCTTTAATTGATAATTTTTATAAAGAAAATTCTTGAATTAATTGTTTGTTATATTATGACATTGATAAACCATAATTTATACATATTTTTACCCCAATGCTTCGCATAATTATGGATGAATTATTATAAGATTTAGTGAATTTGATGCTCCTAATCCTTTAATTTCATGTTTTATACTCAGGAAAGCTTAGGATAGCAAAAAGAGCAAGAAACGGGCCCAAAATGGACAAATTGAGCATAAATCAGTGTTTCACATGGCCTAGGCACTTCCACACGGGTATACCACACGCCCGTGTGTCATGGCTGTGTCAACTAAAAACCAACTCAGAATAGCACACGGCCTGAGCACCTTCATACGAGTGTGGCACATGGCCGTGTCCCTATCGAGCCCAAGTCTAATTCTACTTGGAAAAGGTTAATTTTTGGCTATTTTGGGCATTTGAAAGTCTATATAAACACCCTAGAAGAGGATTAGAAGGACACACAGAGAGTAGAAGGCAGGAAATACTCAAGGACAGCCATCAGAATCACCTGGAGGCAGGATCTACATTGAGACTGAAGATTTCCATCCAATTTCCTAGAAGTTCTTTGGGGTTTCTTTATGTTTTGTTGTTTTCTAAACTTTGAGATGCTTTCCATTATTATTATGAACTAAACTCCCTAAATACCTAAGGGAGATAAAACCTAAGACGGATCTTATTATTATTTGAATTATATGATAAATACTTGTTCTTATTCTTAATTGTGAAGTTAACCCTTGTTTTAATATTCCAAGATATTAATTCAGGTTTTTGATTTGCTTATTGAGTGGGGCAAAAGTCCCTGTTTAAGAATAGATCATTCATAATTAAGCAGAGTTGCATGCAATCCTAGAGATAGGATGACATAAATCTATCAGATTAGAGTCAAATCCAATAAGGGAATCCATAGATCGAGTTAATGCGACAATAAGGGTTTTAATTAGAAAGAGATTTAGATTAATCAACCTAGAGTCAATTGTTCTTAGTCTCGAGAGAGTTATTAACATAAATCAGGGATTTCTACGAATTAAGTCAAGTGAATAAATCATCTAATTCAAAGGTAATAAGTGAAGTCTAGGTGGATTCTTCCTTGGGTATTGTCTTCTCCATCGATTTTCTAAAAAGTATTTTCCAACTTTAATATCTATCGTAATCTTAGTTAATTAAGTAATTAGTTTTAGTTTTAAAACACTCTTTAGTTCTTAGGCTAGATAATGAAAAGATAGTAATTACTAGTACTTTTAGTCTTCGTGGAAACGATATTCCCTGTCTCACCACAACTATACTACTGTTCGATAAGTGCGCTTGCCTTAGTCAAATTTTTAGTTAGTTTACAACCATCAAGTTTTTGGTGTCGTTGCTGGGGATTAAGATATTAAGAACACTTAATTTTTATTACTTTAGCCATTTTTATTTTTATTGCAATTTAATTTTGTTTTTTTTACTAAATTTTCTTTTCTTTACTTTTGGCAGGTTTTTATAGTTTATGACTAGAAGAAACCCGTCAGGACCTCTACTATTTGACAATGAGATTGAAAGCACAGCTCGTAGAAATCGAAGAGAAATAAGGAGAAGCCTACAATACATAGAGGAAGAGCGAGAGGTCAATATTCATACCACAACAGAGGAGATGGCTAAAAATCAAAATATTTTGTTGCCTCCTGTGGTTGCTGCAAATCCAGTAGATCAAAATCCTACTCCTCGTACTATGTATTATGCTAAACCTACTTTAACAAGAACTGAATCAAGTATAGTTAGACCTGCTGTTGCTGCAAATAATTTTGAACTGAAACCTAACACAATCCAAATGATGCAACAGTTTGTTCAGTTTGATGGTTTGTAGGACGAGGATCCAAACACTCATTTGGCAAATTTTCTGGAATTCTGCGACACCTTTAAGATTAATGGCATTTCTGACGATGCCATTCACCTTTGGCTATTTCCCTTTTCATTAAGGAATAAAGCTAAACAGTGGTTGAACTCGTTACCTCGAGGGTCAATCACCACTTGGGAACAAATGACAGAAAAATTTTTACTTAAATATTTTTTGCCGGCTAAAACGGCTAAATTACGGAATGATATCTCTTCTTTTGTGCAGAAGGATTTAGAAACACTTTATGATGCATGGGAAAGATACAAGGATCTATTGAGAAGGTGCCCTTACCATGGATTACCTGTTTGGCTACAAGTTCAAACTTTCCACAACTAGTTGAATCCCTCGACTAGACAAATGATCGACGCAGCTGCTGGTGGAACTATCAATAACAAAACACCTGACGAGGCTTATGAGTTCATAGAAGAGATGTCACTGAATAATTATCAGTGGCAAGTCATGATGACAAAGCTGACAAAAGTAGCCGGTGTTTTTAACGTCGATTCGGTTGCTATGCTTTCCAATCAGGTAGAACTTTTGAATAGAAAAATTGACGGTTTACTCGGTTCTTCACAGGTTCATCTAGTAATGCAGTGTGATGCAAGTGGAGGTGGAACAAGCAATTCAGAATACCTACCCTACGGCCTTAACATGGAGAACGAGCAAATAAATTATATGGGTAATAATCCTCGACCCCAAAATAATCCTTACAGTAACACTTATAATGCAGGTTGGAGGAATCACCCAAATTTCTCATGGAAAGGCCAAGGGAATCAAAGGCCACCGCCACCGCTAGGCTTCCAACAACAACAACCTTACCAGCAAAAGAAAAAGCTGAACCTTGAGGAGATGATGACAAAGTTTATTTCATTAGCGGAAACCCGTTTTCAGAATACTGAAACTGCACTTAATAATCAGCAAGCATCATTTCAAGGACACGAGAATCAAATTGGACAACTGGCTAAGATGATTTCAGAAAGACCACTAGGGAATCTACCTAGCAACGCCGAACCCAATCCAAAAAAGCATGTGAAAGTTGTTACACTAAGGAGTGGGAAATTGTTAGCTAAATCTAAAAAGAAGCTACCACCAGAAGTTGACAGAAAAGAAGATGAGGAAGAAAAACTCAAAAACAATGAAAAATCGGTGTTGAGGGAATATAAACAACCAATCCCATACCTAGCAAAGTTGAAGAAAGACAGCATGGATGCACAATTCTGTAAATTTCTCAAACTTTTTAAACAATTACATATTAATTTACCTTTTGTTGAAGCTATCTCGCAGATGCCTACATATGCAAAATTTTTAAAAAATCTTCTAACAAATAAAAAAAAGTTTGAAGACTTGTCTATAGTGGAACTCAACGAGGAATGCTCGGCCATACTCCAAAATAAACTACCAACCAAACTAAAAAATTCAGGAAGTTTTACTATTCCCTACTTAATTGGTAGTTTGAATGTTGAGAAGGGACTAGCTGATTTAAGCACTAGCATTAATTTGATGCCATATAAAATGTTCAAGCAACTTGGTCTTGGGGAACCAAAACCCACTAGGATGAGTATTCAACTAGCTGATAGATCTATTAAATATCCTAGGGGTATTACAGAGGACATACTTGTAAAAGTAGATAAATTCATATTCCCTGTTGATTTTGTTGTGCTTGACATGGATGAGGATGTTGAGGTGCCTTTACTTTTTGGTCGTCCATTTTTAGCCACTGCTAGGGCTATTATTGACGTGGGCGATGGTAAACTTGTGCTTAGGGTAGGTGACGAAGAGATTATTTTTAAAATATATGATGCCATGAGATTTTCTAGGGAACGGGATGATTCATGTTACTTTATTGACTCTATTGATCATGCTATTCAAGATTTTTTACAGGAATTCATGCATAAGGACACGTTGGAACTGTATCTTACCCAAGGAGAGGAGGTAAATGATGATGAATTTGAGATAGGTAAGATAAAAGCTAAACTAAATTCCATTGAGCCTTCATTGAGGCAGAATAGCTACGAAGGTATTGAGGTAAACAATGAATTAAAATTAAAACCCTCTGTTAAAGAACCGCCTAAATTGGAATTAAAGCAAATACCAGATCACTTAGAATATGTGTTTCTTGGAGATAATTCCACATTACTAGTAATTATTGCTTCAGATTCACAGCCAACCGTAAAAGACGAGTTACTTAAAGTATTAAAAGAGCATAAAATAGCCATCGCTTGGAAGATTTTTGACATAAGAGGATTAGTCTTTCTTTTTGCACACACAAAATTTTAATGGAAGATGAATATAAACCTTGTGTGCAAGCTCAAAGACGACTGAATCCTAACATGAAAGAATTTGTAAAAGTAGAGGTAATTAAACTCCTAGAAGCTGGAATTACTTATCTTATTTCTGACAGCTCTTGGGTAAGTCCTATACAGGTTATCCCTAAGAAAGAAGGCAGGACTGTCGTGGCCAATGAAAAGAACGAATTAATTCCAACGTGAACAGTCATGGGATGGAGATTTTGCATTGACAATAGGAAATTGAACGATGCCACAAGAAAAGATCACTTTCCATTACCATTCATTGATCAGATGTTGGAAAGATTATGTGGGTACATGTATTATTGCTTCCTAGATGGACTCTCTGGTTACTTCCAAATCTCGATAGCTCCTGAGGACCACGAGAAAATGACATTTACATGTCCATACAATACGTTTTCTTATCGATGAATGCCTTTTGGTCTATGTAATGCTCCTGATACTTTTCAACGATGCATGTTGGCAATTTTTTATGAACTCGTGAAAGACATTATGGAGGTATTTATGAACGACTTCTTGGTATTCGGTAACTCTTTCCATCTTTGCCTTAAAATTTTAAAATGAGTTCTAATGAGATGTGAGGAAACGAATCTTGTGCTAAATTGGGAAAAATGTCATTTCATTATTCGTGAAGAGATTGTGTTAGGACACAAAATTTCTTGTAAAGGGATCGAGGTTGATAAAGTGAAAATCGAAACCATTGAGAAACTACCTCCCCTTAATTCAGTTAAGGCTATTCGTAGTTTTTGGGTCTTGCTGGATTTTATAGAAGATTTATTAAAGACTTTTCTAAAATAGCTAAGCCTTTAACAAAATTGCTAGAGAAACTTTCAATTTCAGTCAGGATTGTTTAGAAGCGTTCGATACTCTTAAAGATAAATTAATTAACGCTCCGATTGTAGCTACACCTGATTGGAATTTACCTTTTGAACTAATATGTAATGCGAGTGATTTCGCAGTAGGAGCGGTTCTTGGACAGTGGAAAGACAAGCACTTTTGACCAATTTATTATGCTAGAAAAACATTGACAGTTGCACAAGAAAACTATACGACGACGGAGAAAGAATTGTTGGTTGTGGTTTTTGCATTTGATAAATTTAAACCATATTTAATATTATCTAAAGTTGCCGTTTACACTGACCATTCAGTTCTTTGATACCTCCTTACTAAAACAGATGCAAAACCTCGACTAATAAGATGGATTTTATTGTTGTAGGAGTTTGATTTAGAAATTCAAGATAAGAAAGGAGCAGAAAATCTTGTAGCAGATCATCTATCCAGACTAGAAAACCCACATCTTAATGAACTAAACGAACAAGAGATAAATGACTCATTCCCTGAAAAACAATTTTTTACTATCTCTGACCCTAAGGAACCTTGGTTTGCAGACATTGCAAATTATTTAGCCGCTAACATTATACCAAAAGGGTTGACACATCAGCAAAAGAAGCGATTCTTCACTGATGTGAAAAACTATTTTTGGGAAGAACCTTTTTTTATATATATGTGTAGATCAAGTAATTCGAAGATACGTTACAAAGGCAAAAGCGATTAAAATTTTGGAGCATTGTCACTCAAGACCAATTGGGGGACATTACAGTGGAACCAGGACAACATAAAAAACACTGGAATTAGGTTTTTACTGGCCCCTGCTATTCAAAGACACCAATAGGTATGTTGCTACTTGTGATAAATGCCAACGAACAGGTAATATCTCTAAATGTGATGAGATGCCCCAAACGTACATGCTCTCATGTGAAATATTTGATGTATGGGGTATTGATTTCATGGGTCCATTCCCTAGCTCATTCGGGAATAAGTACATATTAGTAGCCATTGATTATATGTCTAAATGAGTGAAAGCCCAAGCCTTACCTACTAATGATGCTAGAGTAGTGGTGAAGTTTCTTAAGAAACTTTTCTCTCGATTTGGAACACCTAGAGTAATCATCAGTGATAGGGGCACTCATTTCTGTAATACTCAATTTCATAAAATTCTTAAGAAATATGGAGTTCACCACAGAACAGATACCCCTTACCATCCTCAAACTAGTGGACAAATTGAAGTCACTAACCGAGAACTTAAACGCATTCTAGAAAAGACTGTAGAGTCAAACAGGAAGGATTTGGCCAAGAAAATAGATGATGCTTTATGGGCCTATAGAACCACTTTTAAGACCCCCCATCAGAACATCCCTTTACAGACTTGTTTATGGGAAGAGTTGTCATTTACCGTTTGAATTAGAACATAAAGCATTCTGGGCTATAAATTTTCTAAACTTTGATCCCAAACTCGCAGGTGAAAGGAGGTTGATACAGCTAAATGAGTTAGATGAATGGCGAGCTAATGCCTATGAGAATTCACGAATATACAAGGAAGCAACAAAGTGTTACCATGATGCTCATTTAAAGTAAAACAAACAATTTGAAGTTGAAGATCTTGTCCTGTTATACAACTCAAGGCTCAAATTGTTCCCTGGAAAGCTTAAATCATGATGGTTAGGTCTTTTCCTAGTCCAAAATGTCTTTCCATATGGCACGGTAGAGGTAAGTCACCCAACCCAAGGCACTTTTAAGGTAAATGGACATCGTCTTAAACTTTATAACGGTGAGGATTTTAAAGACAATGGAGAGAAGCTACGGCTCTGTGAACCGGCCTAACATTCCCACAAGGAAAAGTCGAGCTTAGACTTTAAATAAGTGTTTCTCGGGAGGCAACCCGAGCACTAACCCCACTAAATAACTTAGTTTATTTTTCCTTTTGTTTTACAGTTTAACTGCAGGAATTTTTGGCCCACACGGCCTATCACACCGGCGTGCTTTAGGTCGTGGGATCCCCACGGGTAGAAGACACGGGCGTGGCCCTGGCGGTGCTAAAACAGGACAAACATTTTTCCAAGACAGGATAACACACGGGATGCGATAAATAGCCACGGTCGTGCTACACGGCCGTGTGGATCACACGGTTAAGGGACACGGGCATGGCCCAAACCGTGGTAAAACTGTACCTTAATTTCCAAAAAGATCAGCAGAGACACGGCCTATGATAAATCACCACAACCATGCAAGGTAGCCGTGGGAGTCACACGGCATGCCACACAGGCGTGCTTTAGGCCGTGTGATAGCTTGCCCAAAAATTGAAACGATAAACAAAGTCAAAATAGAACACGCGCGTAGGCCACGACCGTGCACAATCTTGATTAATTAACACGGGTGTGTTGGACTAAACACGGGCGTGGGAGAAACGAAAGGGAGCACCACATGGCCTTGTGATATGGCCGTGTGACTGGACACATGGGCGTGTCCGTAGGCCGTGTGCAATACTGACTTAAAACATCAAACCACAAGCACAAGTCATGAACGCGGGCGTGGGAGAAGCAAACGAACGTGCACACGGCCATGCGATGCGGCCGTGCGCAACACAAGGCCTAGGAACACAGGCGTGTTGAAGGGTCCGTGTGTGAACCTGACTACGATTTCACGAAAAACACGGGCTAGAAGCATACCATACGGGTGTGGGCCATGGCCGTGTGGCCCTAAACGGGGCTTACATGACCGTGGCCCCAAATTTAACCCCCAACCCTAATTTCCCCTTTCCTATTTAAACCCCCTTCACTATTCATCATCTTCCCCTCTCTTCCTTCTCCACCCCACCCTCTGACCACCAAGTGCCGCCGGTAGCCACCTACCCCGCTCCTTTCCCTTCTCCCTTACCCCCGTCACCTCTTATCACGCACCACTCTAACGATCGTGGCTACCCCCGCTCACCACCATCGGTTACATCTCTTCCACCCATCCTTCCTTCAGTTTTTTTATTTATTTTTATCATAGTTATTATTAATACTACTTATTTCTTTATTATTTCTTATGTTTATTATTTGATTACTTTACTTGCTTCACATCTAAATATTTGTTGAATCTAGCACTGCTGACTATTGATTTGGTTTGACGATATTATCTTTTGATGGTTTTCTATATAGTTATTCTCATATTTTTTTCATTTTTTTCTATTTACTTATCCATGATCATTATTAGTTTTAATTCAGCTTATTAGGTTTACGTTGGGTAGTGGCATATCGCTTAAATTCTTTAATGTGTCCAAGTTGTTGAGCCAAATCAAGTTAATGGACTAGCCTATTGTGTTGCCACGTTCAATTTAATTTATGTACTCCCTTTATCGCAGGTACACTATGACAAACCCAAAATGCAAGAAAACTGCGGTTCCTGCCTCTAAAAAAAGAAAAGGAGTGACATCCTTCTCTGGCCCCACCACTGAGATACGACATCCATTTCTCTAATTTCCACCAGGGCCCCAAGAGGAACTATTTCAGATTCTACGTGCCCGACCCCTTGATGTGGGGCGTTGCATCGATTGGGCTGCACTAGAGCAAGTCCACCTAGCTAATTCGATTCGAGCCCTCCTCACCACTGCCCCGCGGGACCGATTCTTTGACATTATTGAGCCGAAACATCTAAAGTTCACTTTGGAGCTGTACTTAACGTTTCAGATGCAACCAGTGATGGCGGAGCATGACGACCCGGGAACAATCCAATTCTGCCTTGGCGGTCTAGTACGGCAGCTGAGTGTGCTAGAATTTGGAGCTGCCTTTGGACTCTATACAGACGAATTCATGGATGACGACAATTTTCCCCACCTCCACCTCCACATCCATAATTCACCTTCATCATGTTGGATCGACCTCATGCCTGCTACAGGCATTTATGATCCTAGCCGTTCAAAGGCATCGGCTTTAGCTCTAGCTCTGCACTATCTCCAAGCCCTTTTGGCACACACATTAACAGGGAGGCGAGAGAGCACTGGCGTCCAACACTCACGATGCATACTTCCTGTGGAGCATGAGGTAAGAGCATATTTTTATCTCGCACACTTTGTCGCCCTTGTCTTTCGCCATCAAACAGAACGACACCGAAAGGGAGTCATCAGCATAGGCCTATATGTGACTTGTCTAGCGCGACATTTGGGGCTCCTGAATACAGTGGCGCAGTCTTCATCACTCACCCTCATTGGCTAGATGTCTCTATAGGGTATCCAAAGTATGCTCCATATGCGAATGATTAAGCGCCGCCGTGGGTTCAACCCTCCTCAGTACCAACTTGCACGAGCTACCGATGAGGATGACACTGAGGATATTCCTAATGATACCCCTACATTTCAGAAAGCCTCACCTTCTCAATCGCCACTGAGTCACCTACCAGTTCATGCGGCAGCTTCACTTTCGGACGTTTCTGACCACTTTCATCACTTTGAGCAATATTGCACTCAGCGATTGGACAGTATCGAGGCGACTCTACAACAAATTTGCCAACATTTTCACATATCGCCTCCAGCACCACCACCTCAAGATCCAACTGTCGATGAGGACTTTTGAGTCCATTTATTTTTCAATTTGTTTCTCTTTTTATTTTATTTTTATTTTTGCATTTCTGTTTATCTTTATTTATCATTTTCTTAAAAGACCTTTATTAGTATAATTTGAATTTCATTCTATCTAGTTATTACATTATTACTAATCATAATATCCATATCGATTTAAACCCCCTAAACATTACTAATGGCATCGCACTTTTACAAGGTTCGGTCGATGGGTGCTACTCAGAAATAAACAAACAAACCTCCACGACTGCCATGGCCTGCTCGACCACGACCATAGCCACTACGACACCAACCACCATGATAACCTCTTCGCTGGGCACTGTGATTGTGGAACCCAACCTCTACCACCACCTTCACCTCTATTTATATGTCACGTACACATCACTTTCAATGCCTCTAAACTTGTTTTCGCTCTTTCAAGGATTACATCCAAATTTAGGGCAATTTCGCTTCTCTCCCTCTCTTCTAATATTTTCCTTATATTTCTATTATCTATCTCTATACATTGAGGACAATGTACACCTTAAGTGTGGGGAGGTTATTAATGTGATTACCAGAAAAATCCCTAAATTTTTATCTTGTTCTCAAATAATTTTCTCATATTACTATTAAAATGAATCTTGATTGACTTATGATTTTTATTGATATGTTTTGAATTAAATCATAGGTAACCATGCATTGATTGTTTAAACCTTAAGATATTAGAGAATCAAGCATGATAAGTTGACTTTTGAGAATTAAAATTTCTAGGTTGTTTCCCTGAATTGAGGTATGATCTTGAAGTTTTGAATTTACAGGATTAACATCAAATACCCATAAATTTCGTGAGATTTTGAGCCTTTCAAAGCATAGATTGTTCTTACTCATTGATTGTTTTTATGAGTATGTCAACATGGATTTGCTATTCTAGAATTTGCCTCGATTATACATGTCGAGACCACACCTTTGATTTGATATGCTAAAATGATAAAGGCACTTAGGTTTTAACCCATTTACCCCATAAAAAGCCTACCCACATAATTGACCACTAGTGAACCCCTTTGAGCCTTAACTATTATTTCTCAATTTTTCCCCTTAATGTTAAACCATAACTTAACCCTTTTTGATTCATTAAGAATTTCATCTCTTTTATTGACTCTTTTTTTATCGAGATTTGATTTGATTAGTTACCTAACTATGTTCGTTCATTTCAGTTGCTGAATTATTTCTTATTATGTACTTTCCATTATTGTTCTTACTTAAAAAAAATTGTATAGTTATATCCAGATTATTACATATTGTTACTAAAGAGCTTGAACAAGTTAAAGTTATTATTTAGAGAAAAAGCTCACTTCATTAGTTTTGGATAATTTTACTTCTAGCACTTGTTTGTAATTCAGTGATTAGCTTTGTTTTCCTAAGTTTGGTAATCTATTAAATTAAATCTCGATTCTAACCCTCTTTTGCAGCCTTTATCCACAGCTTTAACCCAAGCCCCATTACAACCCTGTTAAAGACTTTTTGATTTGTGTATCATTTCATTATAGTGGTGGAGATTTGATTTTCATGCAAGCCTATGGTAATAACTTTTCATGTTTGACTATTGAGTGCTTAATTATTAAACCTTAAACACTTTGAGTGATTTGAGTGAATCATTAGTGAGGATGTCAACCTTGTTAACTTGGAATTAAAAGAGATTACTTAGATAAAGGGGGATACCTATGATTTTATGATTGAAATTCTCAACTTTGATTGTTTGAAATTTTAATGTTCTTTTAGTTAAGCTCTCATTGTATGATTACTTAGGGATTGCTTTGAAACATTATTAATGAGAATTATATCTTGAAAAGGATATATTTTAATTGTGAGTTGAGGATTTTGCTTAAGGACAAGCAAATGCTTAAGTGTGAGGATATTTGATAAACCATAATTTATACATATTTTTACCCTAATGATTGGCATAATTATGGATGAATTATTAAAAAATTTAGTGAATTTGATGCTCCTAATCCTTTAATTTCATGTTTTATACTCAGTAAAGCTTAGGATACCAAAAAGAGTGAGAAACGGGCCAAAAATGGACAAATTGTTCCTAAATCAGTGTTTCACATGGCCTAGGCACTTCCACACGGGTGATCCATACGCCCGTGTGTGACACACTGGTAGACCACATGCCCGTGTACCATGGCCGTGTCAACTAAAAACCAACTCAGAATAGCACACGACCTGAGCACCTTCACACGATCGTGGCACACGACCGTGTCCCTATCGAGCCCAAGTCTAATTCTACTAAAAAAAGCTAATTTTGGGCTATTTTGGGCACTTGAAAGTCTATATAAACACCTAGAAGAGGCTTAGAAGGACACACAGAGAGTAGAAGGCAGGAAATACTCAAGGACAGCCATCGAAATCACCTCGAAGGCAAGATCTACATCAAGACTGAAGATTTACATCCAATTTCCTAGAAGTTCTTTGGGGTTTCTTTATGTTTTGTTGTTTTCTAAACTTTGAGATGTTTTCCATTATTATTATGAACTAAACTCCCTAAATACCTAAGGGAGATAAATCCTAAGACAGATCTTATTATTATTTGAGTTATATGATAAATACTTGTTCTTATTCTTAATTGTGAAGTTAACCCTTGCTTTAATATTCCAGGACATTAATTCAGGTTTTTGATGTGCTTATTCAGTGGACAAAAAGTCCCTGTTTAAGAGTAGATCATTCATAATTAAGCGGAGTTGCATGCAGTCCTAGAGATAGGATGACATAAATCTACCGGATTAGAGTCAAATCTAATAAGGGAATCCATAGATCGAGTTAATGCGGCAATAGGGGTTTTAATTAGAAAGAGATTTCGATTAATCAACCTAGAGTCAGTTGTTCTTAGTATCGAGAGAGATATTAACATTAACCAGGGATTTCTACGGATTAATTCAAGTGAATAAATCATCTAATTCAAAGGTAATAAGTGAAGTCTAGGTGGATTCTCCCTTGGGTATTGTCTTCTACATCGGTTTTCTAAAAAGTATTTTCCAACTTTAATCTCTGTCGTAATCTTAGTTAATTAAGTCATTCGTTTTAGTTTAAAAACAGTCTTTAGTTCTTAGGCTAGATAATAAAAAGATAGTAATTACTAGTACTCTTAGTCCTCATGGATACGATATTCCCGGTCTCACCACAACTATACTACTGTTCGTTAGGTGCGCTTGCCTTAGTCAATTTTTTAGTTAGTTTTACGATCATCAGACATGTAGGAAAATATTATCTTGTTGATTTTGGATATCCTCAAATGAAATGTTATCTTGGACCATATAGAGGTTAGCAATATCATTTACCTGACTTTCGTAGAGGTAGGTCGGTATCTGGTAAAGAAGAGATATTCAATCATTCACATTCATCATTATGTAGTGTGATTGAACGAACTTTTGGTGTTTTGAAAAAAAAATGGGCCATTTTAAGGGATATGCCAAGTTATAGTTTTGAAAAGAAAATGATGATCGTTGTTGCTACAATGACGATACACAATTTTATCCAAAAACATGTCGGTCAAAATGATGCAGATTTTATGTAATATGAAGATATTAACTGGGCATATAAGAATATTATTGATTCAGAAAATGCGCATGGTCGAGAAAGTGATGATGATGACGATGATGACGGTGAATCAAACAATACAAGTGATTTTGAAATGGAATTAACAAGAGATGCTATATGTCAAAACCATCTTTAAATCAAGTTTTGGAAAATGGGAATCGACTTTAAGAAAAACGAAAACGGGAGTCGCCACCAATCTTTTTAGGTGTGATTGGATTACCTCTAAAACATTTTGTTTTAAAATCATTAGTTTTGGTCTACGAAATCAAGAAAACGGGTTCGGGAGACGGTTACGAATGAGGAAGGGTTAGCACCCTCGTAACGCCCAAAAATTGGTACCTAATTGACTATCAAATGTCTTTAATGTCGGAAGTTTAAAACTTTTAAGATGCAATCCTCTTTAGAATATTTTAAGTTTGAAAATTAGGGTTCACTTGTATCAAATGAATCAAAATATTACATCCAATAAGTTAGGAAGCAATATTTTTAAGACATTCGAAGCTAAGCTAGCCCTTTTTGAAAATCCCTATCTCAAAACGACAAAACGCCATATCCAGTTAGGACACAACGCTTTGAATTTCCAAGACAGTTGCTCGTATTTTGAAAACCTTAAAAACTTAGAAGGGTGCTTGACTATTCGAACTCAACGAGAAAAGTCGCAATCCAGTAAGTTAGGGCACTACCTTTCTCGAAGTTTCCAAATACCAAGCATTGCCTTTTTATTTTTGAAAACTTTTGAATCTCGTTTTTAATTAACGCATGAAGAACCATATATATACATTATAACATGTAAGATAGAATATTACAATAATAGGTAGCTAAAAAATGTATTTAAATAATATGATAGCAAAAATATAAAGGTCCTATACTAGATACATACATAAATATAGCAAATCTTAGTTACATAACAACATACATATTAAGATATACATAGCATATATTGAAGATGAATAAGCAAAATATACGAATATACAAAGTAATAATTAATTTAAAAAAATGATGCATGATATACAATTAGACATATAAATATATATACAAAACAAATGTGATAATATATGAAAAAATAATAATAATGTAGTAACATATATATATCAAACAAACAACACTTAATAATATTATGAAACTAGCATTTAATATATAAATGATATAAAATATAACAATATATAAAAGATTTAATACGTATTAAAATATAAAATAAAGTGAGTAATTATTTAAAAAATATACATATATAATTAAAATACAACATTTAATAATGCATGATAATAATATAGATAATATATATGTAATGAAAAACAATTTTATAGCACATGGTCTAAAGTATAAATTTTTTTAAAAAACATGAATAAATAATTAATAGAATATATAATACCAATTTTGTACAAAACTCTATCAAAATAATAATATAGATAATAATATACTAAAATACATAATAAATATGATGTAATAATAATATAAAATAACATATATTAAAGTGTAAAATAACATAATAATAAAATATAAAATAGTATAATAAATATTATGTAATAAAATATAATATAGATATAGGTAAATAATAATATATAAATAAAGTTTTTTTGTAAAAAAAGACTAAAATTGAATTAAAATAAAAATCAGAGGCTAATTTAAAAAAAGAAAGGGTTTGGACCCAATTGCAATGCCTATGTAAACCCCAGAGACTCATGGGGAAAAATTCCCTTACCCCTAAAACGGCACCGTTTTAATCCAAGACTTAAAGTGGCTATTGCAGGGACTAAATTAAAACTGAAATAAAATATTAGGGCCAAATTATAATAATAATAGAATGGATTTATAAAATTTAAAAATGCAGAGAGACCAATTAAACAAATATCCCAAGACCTAAAAAACGCGGATCTCCTTCGGGTTTTCGGATCAACACGCAGACCCTGGAAGCTTTAGAACGACATTGTTTTGTGCTTATTGAATTAAACCAAAACGGCACCATTTCGTTTAGGCTATATAAGCCAAATTATAAGTTTAAAAATCATTTCTGAAATCTGTTTTAAAAAAAGAAAGAAACTCTCTGAAAGAGAGTTGGGGAGGGGCTCTCGGAGTGTCACCGGACCTCCGTCCAGGGGTTCGCACGCGCTCAAGTGTCCCCATCGTCTCCACCGGATACGGTGGCCAGAGGTTTAAAAACCTCGCCTTCCAACGCCGATTAAAGGTATATCCCTTTCCTTTTTATTTTCTACAATATTTGCATGTATTTAAAGAGAAAAATAATAATCACTGAGTATTCTTTCTTGACTGTCGATTTTTAGTATAAAAAATGAGTTCTGTTTTTTTTTATTGAATCTCCCTCCTCATATTACAAGTCTGAAGAAGGGCTTTATAGCCTTTAAACTATGCATATTTAGGAAAGAAATCTTTGATTTCTTTTCTTGTTTGTTCGAGTTTATCTGCTGCTATTTGTCATCTTTTGTCTGTTTAGTTTCCTTTTCTGCTCCGTTTTCCTTTCTCTTTTAGCAGGTAATCAAGGAAAATCTAACGATGATCGTGCTGGTGACGTAGATCTACCGATGGCGTTGATCACGGCGTGACTCGGAGCCTAGAATTGTGGCCTTGATGGTGGGCAGCTGGAACGACGAGAACTGAAGGGACGTGACACTTGGCCTAGCTTCTGGATCATTCCATTTACGGCATCTAGGGTTCCAGAAACCATAGGTCTTCCCTCATCTGTTAAACATTTGGGCCTCTTGGGCCCTAGGTGTAATGGGTCTGCTGGGTTTAGACTAAAACCGGGTGTAGGGCTTTTCGCAGTTGGGTCGGGTATAGGGTAGTGGTAGGTTTACTGGGTTGTAACTCGTTTTGGGCTTATCAGGCCTTGAGGCCTGTTTATTTGTAAATGGACTTTATTAATGGACTGTTTAAACATTTATTTTTTTGGTATTAAAGCCCGGGTAAATTTGGGTTATTACAGCTGCCCCTCTTTGCTCATTTCTATGTAATAGGAATCGAACAAAGACTATAAAAGGACCAAATTTGCCCGATCTGGCTAAGTCTCAAAATCTTGATCCTCATCTTCCCCAAAGGTATTCTGATGTCTTCAGGAGTGTTAAATTGGCTATCTTCAACTTGCTTCTTGAAAACTCAGGAACAACAATCTGTTATTTTCGATCTACTCTCTGCCAATACAGAGACGCTAAATATGTCATCTTCGATTTGCTCTCTGACAATACAGAGACGCCAAATCTGTCATCTTTGATCTGCTTTCTGACAATACAGAGATGCCAAATCATCTTAGATTTGCTTCAACGTAAACACGTGAAAGCCAAATCAGCTATGTCTTCGATCTACTCCCTGTCGAATACAGAGATGCCAAATCTACTATCTTTGATCTGTTCTCTGACAATATAGAGATGCCAAATCTGCTGTCTTCGATCTGCTCTCTGACAATACAGAGTTTCCAAATCATCTTAGATTTCCTTCAATGTAAACACATGAAAGCCAAATCAGCTATGTCTTCGATCTGCTCTCCGTCGAATATGGAGATGCCAAATCTGTTTCTTTGATTTGTTCTCTGACAGTACAGAGATGCCAAATCATCTTAGATCTGCTTCAGCGTAAACACGTGAAAGCCAAATCTGCTATGTCTTCGATCTGCTCCTTGTAAACGCAAGGATGCCAAATCATCTTGGATCTACTTCGATGTGAAAACATCCGAAGGTTAGATCTACTATGTCTTCGATCTGCTTTCCGTCGAATATGGAGATGCCAAATCATCTTCTTTAATTTGTTCTCTGACAATACAGAGATGTTAAATTATCTTGGATCTGCTTCAGCGTAAACACCTGAAGGTCAAATCTGCTATGCTTTAGCCTGTTACCCTACTGCATAGGGGGTTAAGGTGCATCAATCTTCATTGTCCCTTGAAGGACATAACCTGTATAATGTGTATGAGTTCATCCTAATTATTAGGATGCTATGATCGAAGTGAGTCAAATACTCCTGATTAAACCTGTTATAATTCAAAATGTTTATGAATATGACCCCTATTCCAGACGTCACCACTCATTCTTTCGTCGAAGTTTATCCTTATTTCTCTTGAAGTATCATTCCTACTCAGCCTGTGGGTTTGTACCATTCTTCAAATGCTATGACCCACCAAAAATGTCTGTAAGATGATCCTCTCTTAGGATCGAATCGTTTGATTTGTCCAATCATCATTTTGGACTAAAGAAAGAATTTCCTCGAGTTCTTTCAAACCTCACTTATGTGAATTCTTCGAACAATTGTTCTATTTTAGTTTCTTGTATTATCTAGAAATTTCCAGAGTAATGAGCAAAACTTTATTTGTGAAAATTATTTAGTTCATCTATCATTATTTAATGCAACACACTTTTAAGAATAATGAAATATGAATTTAATCTTGAGAATAATTAGATTTGAATAAATTTTTCAAAAATACAAAGGAAATTAATCTGAAAGCCTATCTTTGAGAAGAAAAAGAATCTAAAGATAACAAAAAGGACAAAAGTTAGATGCCCTAGATATCGCCGCTTGAGCGTCTATACACCAGCTCCATGAAGACTTTCTTGAGTTCAACATGTGTTTAAAAGATCCAAAGTAATTCATTGATGCCTCGATATGTAACATACTTCACTTCTCGTCGAATCCGGTATAGCAAGGTCACTGCATGACTTTTCCAATTTTGAGCTGCCTTTTCGGGTTTTCAACTCAAAACCCCTTTGGTCTCAATGCGCCTTTTGCGGGTTTTCACCTTGGCCTCTCCATTTTTTATTTTTTATTTTTTCTCTCTTTTCTTTTTATTTTTTTCTCTTTTTCTTTTCTTTTTTTCCTTTTTTTTTGAAATAGAAGTCCCAAAGTGCCCTTTGCGGGTTTTCACCTTGGCTTCCCTTCTCCTTCAGACAAAGTACTCCTTGACCGAGTCCGAATTCACTGGATAATTCTTCCTATCCATTTCTTGTCAAAATCAGTGCACCTCTAAAGAAAGCCCTCTTCGCAACATATGGCCCTTCCCAATTCGGCATCCTTTTGCATGGGAAGTATCTCTTTCAGCACAAGGTTTCTTTTATGAAATTCTTTTGGACGAACCTTCTTTGTCATAAGTCTATGTCATCCATTCTTGGTACATTTGCTTAGGATGAATACTTTCAAGTTAAGTTTACTAGAGGTATTCAATTCTTGACTCCATCAAAGCTTGGAGGAAAAATCTTGATTCATAAACCCATGAGAAAGGGATTGCCCCAGCAGCAGTCCTGGCTGTTGTTTGTCAAACCCTACAAAAAGATGGTTCAATGATTCTTAGCAGACAAGAATGAAGTTGCTGAGGTACAGAGATTACTCCCGGAGCATACATCCCACCATGACTCGATGATGTTTCTGAAGCATCCCTAATCTTCATAAATTGCTCCCAATTGTGAAGCTTCCAAATGAGCGTAACAAATAGGAGCCACAACAAATATGGCTATGGTGCTCCTTTGATACATATTGGATAGAGAATGAACAAACTCTTGCAGATCATCAGCCGAAAACCCAACCTGGTCTAAGAGAACATGATATTGGGTCTGCCTCGTGATTCCAATCATTCCAGCATGGGTACCAAGGTAAAAATCATTGTTCTTTGGATGGCATACTTTGTTGTCAATGACAGTACCATGTAACACATTGTCAGGAGATCCCTGCTGAAAAACTTGGTATGATGGTTTTTCGTACAACAATAACCACAATCTTTAGGGTTCCACTTCTCGTCAAGGAACTTGCAAGCCTCAATAACTTGATCAAAACTTGATTGAATTGAGACTCGCTAACCCTATCCTTGAAAATAATGATTTGATCAGGTTTCCTCTTCCCTGAACTTGTATAGAAGTCTAAGAGAGCTTCCTTCATGATACCGTCATCCACTTTGTCAGAAACTGATTTTGAAGAAAGAATCTATCATTTTAAGCTTCAGAGACTGTGTATGGCCTGATGCCCCATAGTTGGAAATCAATGGCCACCACCTGGAGCTAACCATCGTAGGTATTGACGGCACATCAGACTGCTCAGGAAAGCCAAACAATGCACCCATTCCAAGGATGATGGTTGGAACCTTTGAAACAACTGGAATTGAAGGTGTTTGCCCCAGCGTAAGCATAGAGAGTAGGCGGTAGTTTCTTATGCCAATTTTTACCAGTCTCGGTCATCTTCTGTAATTTGTTTTATTCTTCTTTTTCTTTTCTTTTGGCAACCTTTGTTGTACTGTGGTATGGCGCATTATCTTTGAAAAGACTGCAAACTTTTGGCATTGTGCAGTTATATATAATCTTTTTTTTGAAATGGATGACTTTTGACTTTATAATATTGGCATATGAAGCTATCTCCCCCTCTTAATGGAGTAGTTGACGTCCACAAAGATGAGTCATTGTCAGCTTGAAACTTTTGACGAGCTCGGGTCCATAACATACATGCCCCATAAGTCTTGACTCCTTTAAATTTGGCATTCATTGTACAACTGATGCGATCCTTTCCATGGTGGACCAATAGTGCCCCAAAACCTCATGTTTATCCTGGCAATTGCAAATCCTCCTGCATGCGTCTTTGGACCACATTTTTGAATTCCTAGAATAGTCTCAACAAGGTCTTGTTTTGTCTCCTTAGCTTATTCCAATTTCGCAATATTTCCTTCCTCTAAGGCTATATTTCCTACCACCAATTCATGGGGTAGAAACCATTTTCAACAAATTCAGAAACAAGTCACAATTTCTGTCACCTTCAAAGTACTGAGATTCCTCTAAACACATATCGCACTCAAAAGGAACTCTGAATCTGTAGTATCGTTACCCGTGTCATTGATATCTAGGGATCTATGATAGGCAAACAAAAGAATATACAAGGAATAAATGAATTCAAGAATGACTATTTACATGAAATGAAAATTTATAAAGAATGTCAAAGGTCAAAAGAATCATAATGAAAGAATATTTACTCGGATAAATAATAAAAGTATGTTTTATTGAAAATAAAAAAGTCTGAACATGATCCCACTTCTCAAAAGAAATCTCATTACTCCTAGGCTTTAGAGCAACAAGAGTGTTCTGAATATTACTCCGTAAAATTCCTAAAGATTACAGGAAGTTCTTCTGCAGTCCAATTGTTTAAAGAACTTCCTAATTCGTAAGGGCGAATGCCCTCAAGGTTTCTTTGTTCAGTCCCTTCCTCAGGTATGACATTGATGGGATGATTTTCATTTCCAAACACCCCCTTCTCTGGGTAAGCTATCCCTCCTGACACAAAAGTCGAGGATATGTAAGGGAACGTCGTTAATTCCCGTTCAACTTCTTTTTCACTCAGTCGTGACCCTCTTTTCTCTCTCTCTCTCTCTTTTTCTTTCTCATTTTAATAACTTTAACTAATTAGGGTCTTTTTATAATTTTGAATGCAAATAATGCAACGAAATGCTATAAGATGCAAATAAATGGAAAAAGTATCGATCTCGATTCAATCTCATTTAGAAAAATTTATTTAGAAAAAGAATATATTTACATATAATTGGATTACAAATACACTTTCGCCCTAATGCCTAAAGTTTTAACAACAAAACAAACTCTTGGCCACGATCAAATTGTAGCTCGTATTGGTGCTAAATAATAAACTGCCTCCTGAGTTTGAGCTACGACCTCACCTGTGGGGTAATCCGTGCAGCTAAGGGCACCTCCTCCAATACCTGTGAAGTTGTTCTGATTATTTTGAGATAGATTAGCGAACAGGTAGGTATCCTGTTCTGCAGTGTGCTACCTTAAAATAATATCCTATATCCTCAATGTTTCTTGAGAGCTTTCAGATTTCTACCTACGCAGAGCATCCTGCCTCGGTACCTTTGCAGCATAGCTAATCTCTAAAGGTCTTTGTATGATACAGTCTTCTTTAATCGCTTTCTTTCATGCTTACTTGATCTATCCAGGCCATCGGGGCTTGCATTTCCATTGTTTCTGATAAGTACAACAATAAACTCAAGCTTGTTGTTTGGTAGCGGTCCTATAGTAAACGAGCTTTTTACCATCATAGGCAAGATTCTTTCCATCCAACTCATTTTTGTAGGTCTCATGCACTCTATCAATCACTTTCCTTCCAATACCCTTACCATCCACATGGAAACTGTCTTCATATGAAAGAGAAATGATATAATGGTAGAAGTGTCCATCAATACTCCCACACTCACTTTGAATTGCTCATCTATCCTCCTGTCAAGCAAATACTGCAAGTCCCCTTAGTTATTGTAGAACAACTGCTTGGCTTCATTACTTCATTGATCCCATATTTCCTTTAACTCCTGGAGATTATTTTGCGCCACGCTGATGCTAATGTAACCCCATAATTCTGATGTGTATCCTTCAGCATTTCCTTTGACCATTTATGGACGTTAACGTTGCCCTCCATTCTATCAAGAAGTCCATTCTCCATAATAAAACTTTCTAAATTAATAACTGACCGTGAATCGATACCTTTTAAATGCAAAATGACATGCACAAAAGAAAGAAAATAGTCAGTATCATATGATATTAATAAACACAAAGATGACCTAAGTATAATTCTATCTATATTGAACTCTTACGGTTTTTCTATATGTGGTTTGTTTCTAAATTTTGAGGTACCCAAACCAGCAGATTCCTCGATCCTCACCCATTATAGGCTCATTTGAATCGAGTTCAGTTCAGGGGAATGCATTTCCCTATGGCTACACGGAGATGAAAATCTCACGAAACCATAGGTACGGATGTATCCCGAAAGTGATCCACTATCCTGCACGGAGGCGAAAACCTCACGAAGGCGTAGCTTCTCACTCCCACTTAAGGGTGTGACCACAACGGTCATGCAAATGCAATGCGTATCAGAATATAGCAACACATGCAATAATACAAACACATGTAATGCAAAGAGGATTAAATTTTAAAATTTTTAATTTCTGACATTAAGACTAGAGATAATCAATTACACGGCTTGACTCTCTTATTAATCCCCAGCGGAGTCACCAAGCTGTCGAAACCATCTTTAAATCAAGTTTTGGAAAATGGGAATCGACTTTAAGAAAAACGAAAACGGGAGTCGCCACCAATGTTTTTAGGTGTGATTGGATTACCTCTAAAACATTTTGTTTTAAAATCATTAGTTTTGGTCTATGAAATTAAGAAAATAGGTTCGGGAGTCGGTTACGAAAGAGGAAGGGTCAGCACCCTCGTAACGCCCAAAAATTGGTACCTAATTGACTATCAAATGTCTTTAATGTCGGAAGTTTAAAACTTTTAAGATGCAATCCTCTTTAGAATATTTTATGTTTGAAAATTAGGGTTCACTTATATTAAATGAATCAAAATATTACATCCAATAAGTTAGGAAGCAATATTTTTAAGACATTCGAAGCTAAGCTAGCCCTTTTTGAAAATCCCTATCTCAAAACGACAAAACGCCATATCCGGTAAGTTAGGACACAACGCTTTGAATTTGCAAGACAGTTGCTCATATTTTGAAAACCTTAAAAACTTAGAAGGGTGCTTGACTATTCGAACTCAACGAGAAAAGTCGCAACCCAGTAAGTTAAGGCACTACCTTTCTCGAAGTTTCCAAATACCAAGCATTGGCTTTTTATTTTTGAAAACTTTTGAATCTCGTTTTTAATTAACGAATGAAGAACCATATATATACATTATAACATGTAAGATAGCATATTACAATACTAGGTAGCTAAAACATGCATTTAAATAATATGATAGCAATAATATAAAGGTCCTATACTAGATACATACAAAAATATAGCAAATCTGAGTTACATAACAACATACATATTAAGATATACATAGCATATATTGAAGATGAATAAGCAAAATATACGAACATACAAAGTAATAATTAATTTAAAAAATGATGCATGATATACAATTAGACATATAAATATATATACAAAACAAATGTGATAATATATAAAATAATAATAATGTAGTAACATATATATATCAAACAAACAACACTTAATAATATTATGAAACTAGCATTTAATATATAAATGATATAAAATATAACAATATTTAAAAGATTTAATACGTATTAAAATATAAAATAAAGTGGGTAATTATTTAAAAAATATACATATATAATTAAAATACAATATTTAATAATGCATGATAATAATATAGATAATATATATGTAATGAAAAACAATTTTATAGCACATGGTCTAAAGTATAAAATTTTTTAAAAAACATGAATAATAATTAATAGAATATATAATACCAATTTTGTACAAAAAATCTATCAAAATAATAATATAGATAATAATATACTAAAATAAATAATAAATATGATGTAATAATAATATAAAATAACATATATTAAAGTGTAAAATAATATAATAATAAAATAGAAAATAGTATAATAAATATTATGTAATAAAATATAATATAGATATAGGTAAATAATAATATATAAATAAAGTTTTTTAAAAAAAACTAAAATTGAATTAAAATAAAAATCAGAGGCTAATTTAAAAAAAGAAAGGGTTTGGACCCAATTGCAATGCCTATGTAAACCCCAGAGACTCATGGGGAAAAATTCCCTTACCCCTAAAAGGCACCGTTTTAATCCAGGACTTAAAGTGGCTATTGCAGGGACTAAATTAAAACTGAAATAAAATATTAGGGCCAAATTATAATAATAATAGAATGGATTTATAAAATTTAAAAATGCAGAGGAACCAATTAAACAAATATCCCAAGACTTAAAAAACACGGATCTCCTTCGGGTTTTCGGATCAACACGCAGACCCTGGAAGCTTTAGAATGACATCGTTTTGTGCTTATTAAATTAAACCAAAATGGCACCGTTTCGTTTAGGCTATATAAGCCAAATTATAAGTTTAAAATATCATTTCTGAAATCTGTTTTAAAAAAAACAAAGAAACTCTCTGAAAGAGAGTTGGGGAGGGGCTCTCAGAGTGTCACCGGACCTTCGTCCAGGGGTTTGCACGGGCTCACACGCCCCCGTCGTCTCCACTGCATACGATGGCTGGAGGTTTAAAAACCTCGCCTTCCAATGCCTATTAAAGGTATATCCCTTGTCAAAACACTTTTTAAATCGAGTTTTAGAAAATGGGAATCGACTTTAAGAAAAACGAAAACGGGAGTAGCCACCAATCTTTTTAGGTGTGATTGGATCACCTTTTAAAACATTTTGTTTTAAAATCACCAGTCTTGGTCTACGTAATAAAAAGAACGGGTTCGGGAGTCGGTTACGTACGAGGAAGGATTAGCACCCTCGTAACGCCCAAAAATTGGAACCTAATTGATTATCAAGTGTCTTTAATGTAAGAAATTTAAAAATTTTAAGATATAATCCTCTTTAAAATATTTTGATTTTGAAAATTGGGGTTCACTCGAATCAAAGTATTGACACTAAGTTAGCTTTTTGGAAATCCCTATCTCGAAACAACAAAACACCATATCCAGTAAGTTAGGACATATTGCTTTGAAATTCCAAGACAGTTGCTCTCATTTTGAAAACCTTTAAAAACTTAGAAGGGTACTTGATTATTCGAACTCAACGAGAAAAGTCACAACCCAATAAGTTAGGGCACTACCTTTCTCGAAATTTCCAAACACCAAGCATTGCCTTTATATTTTTTGAAAACTTTGGAATTTTATTTTTAATTAATGCATGATGAGTCATATTAACATTATAAAACATAACATACAAGATAGCATATTATAGTAATAGGTAAATAAAAGCATAATAACAATAACATAAATGTCATACATTAATTAACATATATATAAGAAATATAAAATATGGCAAATTTTAAATAAGTAAAATATACATACAAAAAACACAACATATATTAAAGAAGAATAGATAAAACATATAAACATGTAATTCAACATATATTTAAACATATTAATAAACAAGAAAATGATGCATGATGTATAATTATATAAAAACAAAACAAGACAAACAAATACAATAATATATAATAATAATAATAATAATATAGTAACATATGTATCAAGCAATCAACACTTTATAAAATCATGAAAATAGCATTTAATACGTGGACAATTTATAATATAAAAATATAAAAAGGTTTAATTCATATTAAAATATAAAATAAAGTGAGTAATTTGGATATATGTGTATGTAATTAAAATACAATTTAGTAATGTGTGATAATAATATGTTATAGATAAACTTTAATTTTAAGATAAAATACTAATAATAATATGATATTGTATTATATCAAATAATATAAACATTTAATAATACATAAAAATATAATATTTAATAGTGAATTTTAAAATAGATAGTATATAATAGTATATAAAAATAATAATATAATAAATGAAATAATTTATAATATATAATATAAAAATGTAAGTTTTTAAAATAATGTATAATATAAATAAATAAATAAATAATAAAATATATATAAGTTAAAATATAATATAAAATAATAATTTACAAATTTTGAAAATATAAATAATATATATAATAATATATATAATAAATTAAAAATAAGTTTAAAAGTATATAAAAAAAGGTGAAATTAAAACGAGTTAAAATTTGTAGGGTTATTTTAAAAAAAATAGAAATCGGGGGCCATTTGGAAAGCACGTTTGAATTAATGGACTCATTGGGCAATTTGTCCTAATCCCCAAAACGGCACCGTTTCCCTAGTTAAGCCTTAAAAGGCCATTTACGACTAAATTGAAACAGATACAAACTGTTAGGGCCAAAATTGTAATAGAATGAAATGAAATTATAATTTTAAAAAAATACGGAAGGGCTATTAGGGCAATTAGCCCATTATTAAAAAACACGCGGATCCTTCCCGGGTCACGGGTCAACACGCGAATCCTGGGGCCCTAAAACGGTGTCGTTTTTGGCTTATGGGATCAAGGCCAAAACGGCACCGTTTTACTAAGGCTATATAAGCCAAACCTAAGCCTAGAAAAAAATTATTTTGGCCCCGGCTCTAAAAAAAACTCACAAAAACCTCTGAAATCTCCTCTGGCCCTCGGAGCTCCAGCCTGAAGGCCATCTTGGCTCGTCCCCTGGCTCTGTCGTTCGTGGTCCATACGCGCCGACACGCTGTCATCAGGACCACCGCACATGGAGGCTAGGGTTCGAAAAACCCTTCCTTTTCTTCGCCGTCCTCAGGTAACTTCTTTCCTTTTCTATTTTCTTTAGTTTTTTGTTGAAAAAAAATGGAAGATTTGTATATGTATGAAAGAAAATACGCAGGTAAGTAAGGAAAATAACAGTCTGTTTACCTTCTCAACTGAAACTGCTTTTTTATTTATATATGTGTTTCGAAAAGTTTACACCCGTTCGCTTTTCTCTGTTTCTTTTTGCTTTTTTTTTCTGTTTTTGTATGTATTCTCTCTGCTATTGTGTATCTATGTAAAACATAAGTCTTTACAGATTTGTGAAAGGCTTTATAGCCTTAAACTACTGCCTATTTTGGAAAGAAATCAGAGGATTTCTTTCCATTTCCTGTTCTAGTATATCTGCTGCCTCTTTGCTTTGATTTCTTTCCTTTTCTTGTAGGTAACTTGCGAGGATCTCGATGGTGACCGTGCTGGGCACGACACAATGCTGAAGTCACGGCCCACTGGTGGAGGCGTGATCGGTGGCCGAGCTGGTGTGTCGAAGGGCCTCGGGATAGTGCCTTGATGGTGGCCTCGATTTCGGGGACTGGACAGACGCTCCCCGAATATTCCAGAAGCAGTTGTGGCGCAATAGTGTTCAGGAAACCCTAGGGTTTCTTATTCCTCTTAAGTCATTTGGGCCTTTTGGGCCGCTGATGTATACGGGTCAAGGGTGTAAAGGAGCTTACTGGGTAATGTTTGAGTTGGGTCGGCTATTGTGGGTTAGGTCGGGTTTGAGGGTGTAATTTGGGTCATACGGGTTGTAGCACCCCAAACTCGGCCCAGACGTTAAGGCCCTATATCCGACGTGCCACATTGAAGTCAAAATCCCGTGTTCCCTTTTTAGTGTTTTAAAAAGCTGACTTTTGTCAAACTAACCAAGTGAATGGAAGCTGGGCACCAGGTAGGTATCTATAACAGAGGAGGTGAGCCATGAAGGCTGCTTAAGTACCAAGCTCTCTGATTGGATCCAATCCTAGACATGCCCACATCCATTGCCACACTTGGTTATAACAAGTTGAAATTTCTTTGAGTGATTATCTTTGGTAAATAAAATATTCGTGATGTCGTGTTATTTAAAAAAAAGTATCGTTTTGAAATCACGCCCTAAGTCTAGCCCATTTGAATTAGTATCCATCAATTTAAAATTGTTTAAAATAATATAATCCCAGAAAATCAAAGAAGAAAATAAAGTTAAAATGGCCTTATTACAACCCAAAAATTAAATAGTAATTAAAAATAACTTAAGAAAACCAGTCTCTTTTTCAAACCCAAAAGTATTCACCATGGCCACTCTGAATCCCCTCCGGCTCCAAGTCACCCACATCAAGGCTCACCTGCAAGGTTAAAGAAGGGGTGAGTTTGGGGAAACTCAGTGTGTAAGGAAAACTCATTCAAAGCCCAAGTCAGCTCAAGCCCATTGGGCCTAAGCCCATTCAGGTAACAGTATGGCCCATAGGCACATTTCATAATACATGCAACATCAATAACATATACAAGCCCATTTGGGGAGACTACTCAACCCACCAACCACTACACTCCACCCGTACCAGCCATACACTCCATGTGGGGAATAGCTCAACCCACCCAGCCCAACACTCCACAGTTGCAGCCTTACTGCTCAGTTAACAGTAAATTGAGGCAAAGCCTCCAGTACGTGACAAGCCACTTTCAGTACTTCCTCCGTCAATATCCCAGTCTCATGCATCAGATAATGACAACATGGCATGCAGTAAATAACAACAGTCAAACATGCATTTAGGTCAATTTAACCCTAGGGGTATTTCGGTAATTTATCTACTAGGGGTAAAACTATAAATTTTCCACTTTTAAACGTATTTCAGTAATTTATCTATTTTAGGGTTTTTCATGCATATTCCTACCTTTCACGTACTAACAGAATCACTACCGAGGGTTCTTACCAAATTGGGCCCGTTGGCCCATCATTCCAATTTTGGCCCATTAAGCCCAAAAATATCGAAGGTACAGAAATCATGCACTTTGCAGTCTAAACATTGCAGCTTACCAAAAACATTAATCGATTTACCTCACGAGCATTCGCACACTCGCAAATTTACAAAATACCGGTTTTCGGCATTTCGGCTTTTCGGCTTTTACCGATCTAGACTAAGAAAGAGGGTGTTAGTTACACACCTGTTTGCGACAATATGCTGACGAGATCCACACACGAACTGCCTACAATTGGATTACTAACACGTTAATCTAACTATTCAAATACGAACTACGTATTAACCCCTTACAATATTCGGCCAACCACACCTATAGATCTTAGTAAGCTTATAAGAAATCAATAAGCAACTCATTAACAAATTTTTGTCAATGTTTACCACATAAGCATAATTTCACTGCAAGCTATCTTCCTGAGCAACAGTCACTAAATCATTTATAACTGGAGCTACGAAACTCCAAATCAAGTGACGTTAATTTTCCCTAAAAATAGACTCATATATCTTCTATCCATAAAATTTTCAGAATTTTTGGTTTAGCCAATCAATACCAGATTTTTCTCAAAGTTTCCCATGTTTCACTGTTTGACTAATCTGACCACTCTTCATTACGACTCAAATTTCTCATTGTACAGAATTCAAAATATGTTCTCGTTTATTTCATTTGAAACTAGACTCATTAAGCTTCAATTACATAATTTATTCAGCTTCTAATTCATCTCCCACAATTTATGGTAATTTTCCAAAGTCACATTACTGCTACTGTCCCAAGCAGATTTATTACCAAATCACTCTTTCACACACCTATCTTGCATGCATGTTATTTAAACATGTATATCACCAATCAATCATCACATATCTATGATTTTTACTTAAGCATAATCTCCATTTCATCATTTTAAAGCACAATATGTTAGCTGATTTTTCCCTTTAGCATCTAAGGCACATGCATGATCATTTGTTTGGCTCAACTTCAACTATCTTCCATTTTTCATCAAAAGAACATGAAACAACAACCATTTCCTTCATTTTAATTCATGACCAAATGCTCACAACACACCCAAAAACCAAAATATGCTTCAAGAGTTAAGGTAGAATTAAGAAGAACTCATGAACATCAAGATAGAAGCAAACTACCATGAACTTACCTTCAATTTTCTTCCCCAAGTGGCCGAACATTCAAGAGCTTTCTCCTCTCCTTTCTCTTCTCTAACTTTCGGCTATGATGAACAAAGATGGACAAAACTTTGTTCTTTTCACCCCTTTTTCTTTTAATAAAATTTCATATTTCATCCATTTAATTCTTTAATACAAAAGACATGAAATACCCATCATGGAACATTTACCTAACCTATTATCATGGAACATTTACCTAACTCATTATCAATTTTTATCAATTTGTACCATAAATTATGGATATCAAGTGCACATATTGTCTTCAACAACATGATGGCCGGCCACTTCATGCAAAATGGGAGGTTTGACATGCAAATCCTCCTATTTTTCACTCCTATTTATTTGGACACTACAAATTAGCCTATAGCATTTTCAAACATTTTCACATAGGTCCTATTTCATAATTTCACCCCCTTTTTCTTATGGAACAAAAATTAACTAAAATTGTCAGGTTCTATCTTAAGCTTGGGCCTTCTAGAGGCCCACTAACATAATTAAACCTATGCCAACATTCACAGAATTCCCGAAAATTGGGGCATTACACGAGTAGTGCTTTTTGGTTTTAAGTTTTGGGCCGGTAGTGTTTGGGCTTTGTAACCTGGACTTGGACTGTTTAATAAATAAATATTTATTTATTTATCTATTTTCATTTGGTCTTAAGGCCCGGTTAAATTTGGGCTATTACAGCTGCCCCTCTTTGCTCATTGCTGTGTAACGTGAATCGAGCAAAGATTTAGAAAGACCAAATTTGACCGGTCCTATCAAATCATGGTCTTCAATGTTCTTGTAAACTTATGACTGTTATGTTGATATCTTCGATCTGCTCTCCGCCAAACACAGAGACACCAAATCTGCTTCTTTGATTTATTCTCTGACAATACAGAGATGCCAAATCATCTTAGATTTGTTTCATCGTAAACACGTGAAAGCCAAATCAGCTATGTCTTCGATTTGCTCCTTGTAAGCACAAGGATGATAAATCATCTTGGATCTACTTCAGTATAAACATCTGAAGGTGAGATCTGCTATGTATCTGCTCCCCGTTGAAATGGAGATGCCAGACTTCGATTTGCTCTCTGACAATACAGAGATGCCAAATCATCTTAGATTTTCTTCATCGTAAACACGTGAAAGCCAAATCAGCTATGTCTTCGATTTGCTCCTTGTAAGCACAAGGATGCTAAATCATCTTGGATCTGCTTCAGCATAAACATCTAAAGGTGAGATCTGCTATGTATCTGCTCGCCGTTGAAGTGGAGATGCCAGACTTCGATTTGCTCTCTGACAATACAAAGATGCCAAATCATCTTAAATTTGCTTCATCGTAAACACGTGAAAGCCAAATCAGCTATGTCTTCGATTTGCTCCTTGTAAGCACAAGGATGCTAAATCATCTTGGATCTGCTTCAGTATAAACATCTGAATGTGAGATCTGCTATGTATCTGCTCCCCGTTGAAGTGGAGATGCCAGACTTTGATTTGCTCTCTGACAATATAGAGATGCCAAATCATCTTAGATTTTCTTCAACGTAAACACGTGAAAGCCCAAATCAGCTATGCCTTTGGTTTATTCCTTGTAAGCACAAGAATGCCAAACCATCTTGGATCTTGCTTCAGCCAGATCTGCTATGCTGCGGCCTATTACCCTACTGCTTAGGGGATTAAGGCGCGCCATCTTTGATAACCTGTAGAAAGATTATGCCTGATAATTAGGATGCTATGATCGAAATGAGTCGAGTGTTCCTAATTAAACATGTTATGATGCAAAATTTTGTGAACATGACCCCTATCCTAGACATCACCACTCATTCCTTCATTTGTCTTTTCAAAGCATTATTCTTGCTCAGCCTGTAGGCCTACACCCTTCCTCCATTGCCACGATCCACTGAGGATGTCTGTAAAACAATCTTTCCTTAAAATTGAATAGTTGGTTTTTTGTCCATTTTCCTTTTGGACTGAAAAGAAATTCCTCGAGTTCCTTCATCCCTTACTTACATGAATTTCTCGAACAATTGTCCTGTTTTGGTTTCTTGTATTATTTAGAAATTCCAGAGTAATGCGCAAAACCTCGTTTGTGAACATATTTAGTTCATCTATCATTATTTCAATGCAACATACTTAAAGAATAATGGAAGATGAATAAACTTTATTGGATTAGAATGAATTATTGAAAAGATACAAAGGAAATTAATTTGAAAGCCTATCTTTAAGAAGAAATAGAATCTAAAGATAGCAAACAGGATAAAAGTTATGTGCCCAAGATATCGCCGCTTGAGTGTCTATACACCAGCTCCATGAAGTCTTTCTTGAGTTCAACATGCGTTTAAAAGATTCAAAGTACTTTGTTGATGCCCCAGTATGCAATGTGCTTCGCTCTTTATAGCAAGATCACTGTGTACTCTTCAAAATTTGAGCTGCCCTTTCGGGTTTTCAACTCAAAACCCCTTCAGTCACAAGATGCCCTTTGCGAGTTTTCACCTTGGCCTCTCCGTTTTTTTTTTAAATCTCCAGACGCCCTTTGCGGGTTTTCACCTTAGATTCTCTTCTCCTTTAAACAAAGTATTTTTTAACTGAGTCTGAGTTTACTAGATTCGGTAAACTTTTCCCATCCATTTTCGTTAAGATCAATGCACCGCCAAAGAAGGCTTTCTTCATGACATACGGCCCCTCCCAATTCGGCATCCATTTCCCCCTAAAGTCCTTTTGAATGGGAAGAATCTTTTTCAGTACAAGGTCTCCCTCGTGGAACTCTCTGGGTCAAACTTTCTTATCATAAGCTTGCATCATTCGCTTCTGATATATTAGACCATGTCGAATGGCTCTTAGCCTCTTTTCCTCAATCAAGTTCAACTGGTCATATCGGGATTGAACCCATTTAGCTTCATCTAACCTTATTTCTGTCAAAATTCGAAGAGAAGGTATTTCTACTTCAATAGGTAACACTGCTTCCATCCCATAAACTAACGAGAATGGGGTTGCCCCAGTAGAGGTTCTGACAGATGTTCGGTAGGCCAGGAGTGAAAACGGTAACTTCTCATGCCAATCTCTATAAGTCTTAGTCATCTTCCCCACTATTTTCTTAATGTTTTTGTTGGCAGCTTCTACTGCCCCATTCATTTTTGGACGATAGGGAGAAGAATTGTGATGCTTGATCTTAAACTGTTCACAAACCTCTGCTATCATTTTGTTGTTCAAGTTTAATGCATTGTCGGATATGATCTTCTCAGGCATTCCATACCCACAAATGGTCTCCTTTTTCAAGAATCGACTCACAACTGACTTAGTAACATTCGCATAAGAAGCGACCTCTACCCATTTTGTAAAGTAGTCAATTACAACGAAAATAAACTGATGTCCATTCGAAGCTTTCGGTGATATTGGTCCAATGAAATCCATGCCCCACATGGAGAAGGGCCATGGAGAAGTCATAACATGCAAAGGTGAAGGTGGTACATGAATTTTGTCCCCATAAATCTGACACTTATGGCATTTCTTGGTATAGTTAATACAGTCCCCTTCCATAGTGGCCCAATAATAGCCAAACCTCATGATTTGCCTTGCCATCGTGAACCCATTTGCATGCGTCCCACATACACCTTCATGAACTTCTTCTAAAATTAGCTTAGCCTCCACAGCATCGACACATCTCAAGAGTACTTGGTCTTTCCTTCTCTTGTACAGGATATCCCCGTCCAAGATATAGTCACAAGCTAACCTTCTTAAAGTTCATTTGTCATTTTCATTGGCCTGTTCAGGGTATTTACGATCTCTCACATATTGTAATATATCCTGATACCAAGGATTATCATCTTTCTCTTCCTTTTCAATGTTACAACAATGAGCTGGAGCCTCGTAGACGCTTATTTGAATTGGTCTCATCTCTTCCTCTTTATTCGCCTTAATCATTGAGGCCAAGGTTGCCAAAGCATCTGCCATCTGATTTTCGTCTCATGGGAGATAATTGAAGGTGACATCATCAAACTCCTCGAGTAACCCCAAAATTACCTTTCGATAATTGATAAATTTAGGGTCCCTTGTCTCCCATTTGCCTCTAAGCTGATAAATTACCAGCGCAGAATCTCCATATACTTCTAATTTTTTTATACCTCGCTCTATAGCTGCTTGAAGTCCCATGATGCATGCTTCATACTCAGCCATATTGTTCGTGCAATCAAAGTTCAACTTGCACGTGAACGGGTAATGATCGCCATTCAGGGATACCAAGACTGCCCCAATTCCATTTTCGATTGCATTAGAAGCCCCATCAAAATTTAGCTTCCAAGGAGAATCCTCGATCATTGCTATGCATATTAACTCCTCATTTGGAAAATCAAAGTTCAATAGCTCGTAATCCTCTAGAGCCCTACTGGCCAAGAAGTCTGCTACCGCACTTCCTTTTATAGCCTTCTGATTTATGTAGACTATATCAAACTCTGAAAGTAAAATTTGCCATCTCGCCATTCTCCCATTTAGAGCCGTTGACTCCATCATGTATTTCAATGGATCAAGCTTTGAGATGAGCCAAGTGGTATGGTATAGCATGTACTGTCTTAATCTCCGAGTTGTCCAGATCAGCGCACAACACAACTTTTCAATTGGTGGATATCTCATCTCACAGTCAGTGAATTTCTTACTGAGATAATAAATTGCTTTCTCCTTTTTCCCTGACTCGTCATGTTGGCCAAGCACACATCCCATAGAATTACTGAATATAGTATCAACGGTTTATTTGGGCTTGGTGGAGATAATACCGGAGCATTCAACAAATACTGCTTGACCTTTTCAAAAGCATTCTGGCACTCCTCATCCCAAGTACCTTGATTGTGCTTTCTGAGGAGACGAAAGATAGGATCGCATTTCTCGGTCAGTTGTGAAATGAATCGAGCGATGTAATTCAACCTTCCTAGGAATCCTCGAACTTCCTTCTGAGTACGTGGTGGAGGTAACTCTCGTATGGCTCTGACCTTGTTTGAGTCGACTTTAATTCTTTTTTCACTGATTACGAAGCCTAATAACTTTCCCGATCTAGCTTCAAAGGTACATTTTGCTGGATTGAGCTTCAACTGAAATTTTCTCAACCTCAAGACCAATCTTCTCAAGACCTCAATGTGCTCTTTTTATGTATGCGACTTGGCAATCATATCATCGACGTATACCTCAATATCCTTATGCATCATGTCGTGGAATAAGTTTACCATGGCCCGTTGGTATGTTACCCCTGCGTTCTTCAATCCAAAAGGCATTACTTTGCAGCAAAAGGTGCTCCATAAGGTTATGAAGGTGGTTTTATCCATGTCCTCTGGATGCATCTTTATCTAATTGTATCCTGAGAAACCATCCATGAAGGAAAACAACGAATATCCTGCTGTGTTTTCCACCAAAGTGTCTATGTGTGGCAGAGGGAAATTATCTTTGGGGCTAGCTTTATTTAAATCTCTGTAATCAACACACATTCATACCTTCCCATCTTTCTTAAGAACTGGTACAATGTTAGCTACCCATTCGGAGTATTTCACTTCTTGCAAGAATCCTGCAGCGAACTGCTTCTTGACTTCATCCTTTATTTTCAGAACAATATCTGGCCTCACTCTTTGCAACTTCTGTTGGACTGGCTTACAATCCTGTCTTATCGGAAGACGATGTACTACAATGTCGGTACTCAATCCGGGCATATCCTGATATGACCAGGCGAAGATATCCTTGAACTCTCGAAGCAACTCAACCAGACCATGCTTTGTGTCCTCGGTAATCAGTGTTTCAATTTTCAACTCTTTCCCTTCCTCTAGGGCTATATTCTCTATTGCCTCTTTCTCATGTGGCACGATTTGTTTCTCCTCCTGTTTTACCATTCTTAATAGATCAAGAGATACATCATAATCTTGAACATCTTCAAAATCCTGAGGTTCCTGTAAACACATGTCTTGCTCGCAAGAGAAATCAGGAGTTGCAATATCAGTGCTCATATCATTGATATCTAGGAACCTGTGGGGGTATGAAAGAATATACAATGAATGAATGAATCTAAGAATAATTGTTTATGTGCTATGAATAAAAGAATAAGAATTGCCAAAATTTAAAGGAATATTGGTTGATAAATAAAGCAATACTCGTTTAAATTGATAAAAGTTATGTTTTATTTCAATAATAATAGATGAACATAAGCCTATTTTCACAAACATAATCCTACTACTCCTAGGCCCTAGAGTAACAGACATGTTTCGAGAATTACTCTGAAAAATTCCTAAAGACTACAGGAAGGTCCTCCGCAGTCCAATTGTTCAGAGAGCTCCCCGGTTCGTAAGGGCGAATGCCCTCGAGGCTTCTTTGCTCCAATCCCTCATCATGTACAGCATTAATTTGATGACTCTCTTCTACCAGTAATCCTCTTAACTTAAAGGATTTGGATATAAGTGGGAATGTCATCGGTTCCCACTCCACTTCTCCTTCATTCAAACGCGCATTTCTTCTCGCTTGGCGCTTCTCAATCTCTTACTTTTTGTGCTTATGGTCTGGCCTGAAGCCCAAACCAAAGTGATCTTTCTTTTTAATTAGTTTTGGGATTTGAATCCCTCCTTGCAACTGTCTTCCTAGTCCTTTTCCTGGCAATGCCCCTTTCCCCATCATCATTTTCAGGGCTATCCTTGTCGCTCTAGACATTTTGGGTACCAGCACCTCACTTCCTTCCAAAATGAAGGTTGCATTGATGATTTCCAAAGAGTGAAAAGAACACTCAATAGCTTCTTCATTTGCCTCGACATAAGGGGCCTTGCTAGTGACTGCTGCTATAATGTCCTCCTCAACATTGATGGTTATTAACCGTCCATCTGTCACTAACTTCAATTTTTGGTGCAATGAGGAAGGCACCGCTCCTGCCGAGTGTATCCATGGCCTCCCCAATAAACAATTATAAGAGGGTTTGATATCCATCACCAAGAAATCAACTTTATATGTATTTGGCCCAATTTCCAAAGGGATGTCGATTCGTCCAATTGCTTTCCTTTCAGTTCCATCAAAGGCTCTTACCACGTTGTGACATGTTTTCATATGTGAACTATCAATGGGTAATCTGTTCAAGGTAGATAATGGCAGGACGTTCAAAGCAGACTCATTATCAACGAGTACACTTGGCAGCATGTATCCTTTGCACCGAGTAGTGATGTGCAAGGCTTTGGTTGACCCTATGCCTCCAGGTGGAATTTCATCATCATTGAAGTAGATGAAATTATCAGCACTGATGTTATTTACCAACCGGTCCAATTTGTTAACGGATATGTCGTGGGTGACATATGTTTCGTTAAGCACCTTCAATAATGCATCCCGATACACCTCAGAACTCAGAAGTAGGGCTAATACTGATATACGTGCTGGCTGCTTACGCAACTGCTCGACCACACTATACTCGCTATGCTTAAGGAACTTTAGGAACTCCTTAGCCTCCTCCTCCTTCACCGGCTCATTGGTGGGTATTTCAGTCTCTTTTTCCTTCTCAACCTTGACACCTTTTGTCTTGTCGGCTCCACTCTGACGCCCCCTGTATCATAACATTTCCCACTCTGCATATGGGAACCTTCATTTTGCACGCCCCTAGACGCATTGGCTATACTCTCCTCCTCAGGTACTGTTACACTGTAATCATAACTCCATGGCACCCTCTTGTCATCCTTGTAAGGGAAAGGATTGGGTTTATGGATAACAACCCTGGGTCCGGTTTGCACCCCTATTTCATTATTCCCTGGAAAGTAAATAATAATTCTTGGTCAGCTGGTTCCTTGTCGTTCATTTTCTAGCTCACATATTTGTCTTTTGCAAGAACTACCCCCAAAAATCTGTAGCTCTTTATTAACCATAAGGCCTTGTACCATGGCCTTGAACTCCTCAAAACTTTGGATCATATGACTCCTCTCTCCTTGGAATTCACAATAGTTCTCTATTCCTCCTCTACCTTTTCCAGAGGTCAACATAACTCTCTTCACCATCTCCTCCCATATTACTTTCATGGGTGTCTTCACCTCAGCAATTTCTTCCTTGATTTTTCCTTCCCTTGTTTTATCGATGGCATTCACTCCTTGATTGCCACGATCTGGTAACGAATTTTCAGTATTTGGGGTACTGTCAAATTTTACAACCCCCATCTTGATAAGCCTCTCAACGACCTTCTTGAATCCGGTCCAGTTTTCAATCGAATGCCCCGGTATTCCCACGTGATATTCACATTTAGCATTTGCATCATACCATTTGGGATATGGTGGCTGTAGCGGTTTCAAGTGAAATGGAGCAATAGCATGTGCATCGTATAAACTTTGATAAAGCTCACGATACGTCAAAGGGATAGGCGTGAATTGTATCCTCTTTGAATTCTGTCTTATTCCCGATTCCTGTCTTTGAGTACTTTGTTGCTCTGCTTTGGGTTGACAAATTGTGACTGCTCTCGAGTTGAGGCTATTTATATTATTCACCTTGTTGTCCTTTCTCCTTGGGGCCAATCTCTTAACCATTTCCCCCTCGATTTTACCGCCCCTCACGGCGTTCTCAATCATCTCTCCCGCCATAACTATATCCGCGAAACTTTTCGTGGTGCTTCCAATCATGTGAGTGATGAATGGCGCCTTCAGAGTGCTGATAAATAACATGGTGGTCTCTTTTTAAAACAATGGTGGTTGTACTTGCATTGCCACCTCCCTCCATCGTTGTGCATATTGCCTAAAATTTTCATTAGGCTTTTTCTCCATGTTTTGAAGTGTGATCCTGTCTGGCGTCATATCAGTCACATGGTTGTACTGATGCATGAAGGCCTGCGCCAAATCTCTCCATGAACCGATTCTTTCACGGCTCAACTGATTGTACCATCTAGCCGCTGCTCCTACTAAGCTGTCTTGAAAATAATGGATCAATAATTGATCATTGTTCACATACTCTGTCATTCTCCTACAAAATATTGTTATGTGTGCCTCTGGGCAAGTAGTCCCATTGTACTTTTCAAACTCTGGCATCTTAAATTTATGAGGAAGCACCAAATCTGGGACCAAACTTAAGTCTTTGGCATCAATCCCATGATGATTGCCAATGCCTTCCAAAACCCTAAACTTCTCCTCCAACCACTTGCAACGATCTTCTAATTGTTTCGCGAATTCGATTGTCATTCTTTCCTTCTCCATCAGATCCAGATCAGGAGTGACAGGGTTGATCAAGCTATCACCCAAATTATTTCCCAACCCAGATGGGAAATTCACGGGGATTCCAACATCAACTGGCCCATGTTGAGGCCTCACGGTGACAGATGGCCTTCTAGGAGGTGCCTCGATTTGCAGTGGCACATGAGGCGGAGTAAAGCCCGGAGGAGGACCTTCATTCTCCTCTTCAGTGATTACCATGGGAGCTTTTCCTTTATTAGTGACTCTCAGCAGCTAAGCCATTTCAGCCATCATGTTCCTCTAAGCCTCTAGCATTTGCTCCCTATTTCATTCTGCATTTTGGCCTACTGCTCTTGCATTTGGTCCTGCATATCCTTTTGTAATTGCTCGAACCTTTGATCCATACTCTTAGTTTTAGTGCGAGTGCCGTCAGGATGTGTGACTTCCAGATTTTCTTTTCTACCTTTGTAAGTAAACTTTAACTAATTAGGGTATTTCTATAACTTTGAAAGCAAACGATGCGATGAAATGCTATGAGATGCAAATGCATGAATGCAAAAAGGATATCGATTCTGGTTCAAATTCATTTAGAAAACTTTATTTAGAAAAAGAATATCTTTACATATAAGAGGATTACAAATACGCTTTCGCCCTAAGGCCCAAAGTTTTAACTCTATCTAATAAAACGGCTAACTCTCGTCCTTTGTCAGACGCTGACTCATACATCATACTCAAAGCATCAGCTAGTACTGCTAAGTCTCGAACATATCCAGTAACCTCTTGGATCTGGGCTATAGCCTCCCCAATAATGTAATCCCTATCTCTGACTTGACCTTTAACGTGATGGAACTCTTCTTTGAGACAATCTTCTTGCGCCTCAAGCTGCTCAATCCGAAGTTCACCATCATGCAATTCCACTTCCAAATCTTCAACCTTACTTTTTAGCTCTTCTAGCTTGACCATAAAATCACGGTTTCGATGCCAACGAAGGGATCTTCCAAACTCAGTTACCTTGTTCTTCAACTCTTTATTCTCTTGCTCTAACGCCAAATTCTGTGACTGCATCTCTTGGAACTTCCTCTCCCAACTCGGCTCTAGCCTTTTCCTCTTGGACCTCTTTCTGCAACTGATCTGAAGATCCTCCTACTCTCGCTCTCCTCAAGGATACTTGTGCCTTTTTTTAATGCTCTTTTAGATCATCTCAATCTTCCTCAATCTTCCTCTTTTCTTTCCTCTCTTTCTCGACCTCCATCTTTCAAATGTCGACGTCCAAGCTCAAGTACATCTTTTCTTCTTCGAGCTTTGCTACCCTCTTCTCGAACTCCAAGTTCTTTCTCTCGAACTCTTGCTTCATAATTTCTAACTCTGAGGGCATTACTTGTAAATATTCCTCTATCAGTCGAGCTCCTTCTACGCTTGGCTTAGGGATATTATCATTAACCCTTCTACCTCTCCATTCGACGTATTCTGGTGTCGTAGCAGGGCTAATAGCTACTCCCTTCAATCGATAAGCCTTTTTCCAAACACTAGAAACTTCGCTAACCTTCCTCTTGTAATCGGCTCCTCTATATACAAACTCACTTTGAGCTAACCCCTGAGTCACCGGCACGAACTGTCTCAATCCATGCTGCCTCAGCACGAGCAAAGGGGCATAACCAATGGCACCCCAAATCCCCAACAGGGGGACCCAATCGAACCTGCTGCATTGGTAAAGAATCTCACCAGGAATCATCCACGGAGCCCTCCACTCGACATCTTTCTACTGAAGGTTCTGAAGTAGCGCTATCCAATTCTCTTTTGGAACATCAACTCTCCTAGTTGAAGCTACTATGTCCTTCAACGGTGAATAATCCTCGAAGAAGACCCGACAAACCACCCTATCTATCAATCTGAAATGACTGTAGAACCAAGCCAAAAGTAACTGAGCACACCCTATAAACCTGCCAGCACCAGCCTTCCTACATGCGCCTAAGGACCTGAATGTCTCCGCCAAAATCGCAGGGACGGAAGTGACCCTTTTACTGAGTTAATGAAAAAGATCCGTGGTTACCTCGTCCACATATCCCAAAGCCCTAGGAAAAGCCATCAGTCTATACAAACTTAAAGCAAAAACATCTACCTTCTTCGTCTCATCAGGGTGTGTCAGAATCAGATCTTTCAAAGCATCCCACGAAATGCACTTGCACTCACCCTTCTCTTTAATTCTGGCCATGATCCACTGCTCGCTCATCCCGTAATAATCATCAATTTCTTCTAAAAGGTAGGGACACAAGCAGCTCGAGAATAGATCCTATCGTTTTGAAACCTGGGACAGCGAAGCAAGGCAATGTACTCCTTCACAGTGGTACCAAGTCTACTTCCCCAAAAGTGAAACAACTGTACGTCGGGTTCCAAAACTGAGCAAGGGCCCCGAATAAGTGCTCGTCTACCTAAACATCGAGCAAGTAAGGTAAGTCTCCATAATTATCGTAGAATAACTGCTTGGTCTTTTTGCCCCACTAATCCCAAATTTCCTTAAGCTCTTGGAGATTATTCTGTGTGACACTAATACGAGTGTAATCTGACAGCTCCGACACATATCCCACAGCTATACTATCTCCCTTTTCTAGTTGAGTTTGCTCAAACCATCTATGGACGTTGGCGTTGCTCTCCACTCTATCAAGAAGTCTGTTCTCCATAATAAAACTTCCTAACTTAGAAACTAACCGTGAATCGATACCTTTGTAAATGCAAAATGACACGCAAACAAAAGAAAAGAGATAGTCAGTATCGCATGATATCAATAAATCTCAACGATAATTTATAAGGGTAATATCTAAAGTTTAAACCTAACTAAGTTGGGCTCTTACAGTTTTTCGATATGAAGTTGGTTCTAAAGTTTGAGGTACCCGAACCGACAGATTCATCGATTCTCACCCATTATAGGCTCATTTGAATCGAGTTCAGTTCAGGGGAATACATTTCCCTATGGCTACACGGAGATGAAAATCTCACGAAACCATAGGTACGAATGTATCCCGAAAGTGACCCACTATCCTGCACGGAGGCAAAAACCTCACGAAGGCATAGTTTCTCACTCCCACTTAAGGGTGTGACCACAACGGTCATGCAAATGCAATGCGTATCAGAATATACAATAATACAAACACATGTAATGCAAAGAGGATTGAATTTTAAAATTTTCAGATTTCTGACATTAGGACAAAAGGTAATCAATTATACGGCTTGACTCTCTTAGAGGTCCCCAGTGGAGTCGCCAAGCTGTCGGAACCCTTTTTAAATCGAGTTTTGGAAAATGGGAATCGACTTTAGCAAAAACAAAAACGGGAGTCGCCACCAATCTTTTTAGGTGTGATTGGATCACCTTTTAAAACATTTTGATTTAAAATCATCAGTCTTGGTCTACGTAATAAAAAGAACGGGTTTGGGAGTCAGTTACGTATGAGGAAGGATTAGCACCCTCGTAACGCCCAAAAATTGGTACCTAATTGATTATCAAGTGTCTTTAATGTCGGAAATTTAAAAATTTTAAGATATAATCCTCTTTAAAATATTTTGATTTTGAAAATTGGGGTTCACTCGTATCAAAGTATTGACACTAAGTTAGCTTTTTGGAAATCCCTATCTCGAAACAACAAAACACCATATCCAGTAAGTTAGGACATATTGCTTTGAAATTCCAAGACAGTTGCTCGCATTTTGAAAACCTTTAAAAACATAGAAGGGTACTGATTATTCGAACTCAACGAGAAAAGTCACAACCCAATAAGTTAGGGCACTACTTTTCTCGAAATTTCCAAACACCAAGCATTACCTTTATATTTTTTGAAAACTTTGGAATTTTATTTTTAATTAATGCATGATGAATCATATTAACATTATAAAACATAACATACAAGATAGCATATTATAGTAATAGGTAAATAAATGCATAATAACAATAACATAAATATCATACATTAATTAACATATATATAAGAAATATAAAATATGGCAAATTTTAAATAAGTAAAATATACATACAAAAAACACAACATATATTAAAGAAGAATAGATAAAACATATAAACATGTAATTCAATATATATTTAAACATATTAATAAACAAGAAAATGATGCATGATGTATAATTATATAAGAACAAAACAAGACAAACAAATACAATAATATATGAAAATAATAATAATAATATAGTAACATATGTATCAAGCAATCAACACTTTATAAATCATGAAAATAGCATTTAATACGTGGACAATTTATAATATAAAAATATAAAAGGTTTAATTCATATTAAAATATAAAATAAAGTGAGTAATTTGGATATATGTGTATGTAATTAAAATACAATTTAGTAATGTGTGATAATAATATGTTATAGATAAACTTTAATTTTAAGATAAAATAATAATAATAATAATAATAATAATATGATATTGTATTATATCAAATAATATAAACATTTAATAATACATAAAAATATAATATTTAATAGTGAATTTTAAAATAGATAGTATATAATAGTATATAAAAATAATAATATAATAAATGAAATAATTTATAATATATAATATAAAAATGTAAGTTTTTAAAATAATGTATAATATAAATAAATAAATAATAAAATATATATAAGTTAAAATATAATATATAATAATAATTTACAAATTTTGAAAATATAAATAATATATATAATAATATATATAATAAATTAAAAATAAGTTTAAAAGTATATAAAAAAAAGTGAAATTAAAACGAGTTAAAATTTGCAGGGTTATTTTAATAAAAAAAAATAGAAATCGGGGGCCATTTGGAAAGCACGTTTGAATTAATGGACTCACTGGGCAATTTTCCCTAATCCCCAAAACGGCACTGTTTCCCTAGTTAAGCCTTAAAAGGCCATTTAGGACTAAATTGAAACAGATACAAACTGTTAGGGCCAAAATTGTAATAGAATGAAATGAAATTATAATTTTAAAAAAATACGGAAAGGCCATTAGGGCAATTAGCCTATTATTAAAAAACACACGGATCCTTCCCGGGTCACGGGTCAACACACGGATTCTGGGGCCCTAAAACGGTGTCATTTTTTGCTTATGGGATCAAGGCCAAAACACCGTTTTACTGAGGCTATATAAGCCAAACCTAAGCCTAGAAAAAAAATCATTTTGGCCCCACTTCTAAAAAAAAACTCACAAAAACCTCTGAAATCTCCCCTGGCCCTCGGAGCTCCGGCCTGAAGGCCGTCCTGGCTCGTCCCCTAGCTCTGTCGTGCATGGTCCATACGCGCCGACGCACCGTTATCAGGACCACCGTACATGGAGGCTAGGGTTCGAAAAACCCTTCCTTTTCTTCGCCGTCCTCAGGTAACTTCTTTCCTTTTCTATTTTCTTTAGTTTTTTGTTGAAAAAAAATGGAAGATTTGTATATGTATGAAAGAAAATACGCAGGTAAGCAAGGAAAATAACAGTCTGTTTACCTTCTCAACTGAAACTGCTTTTTTATTTATATATGTGTTTCGAAAAGTTTACACTCGTTCGCTTTTCTCTGTTTCTTTTTACTTTTTTCTGTTTTTGTATGTATTCTCTCTGCTATTGTGTATCTATGTAAAACGTAAGTCTTTACAGATTTGCGAAAGGCTTTATAGCCTTAAACTACTGCCTATTTTGGAAAGAAATCGGAGGATTTCTTTCCATTTCCTGTTCTAGTATATCTGCTGCCATTTTGCTTTGATTTCTTTCCTTTTCTTGCAGGTAACTTGCGAGGATCTCGATGGTGACCGTGCTGGGCACGACACAATGCTGAAAAGTCACGGCCTACTAGTAGAGACGTGATCAGTGGCCGAGCTGGTGTGTCGAAAGGCCTCGGGACAGTGCCTTGATGGTGGCCTCGATTTTGTGGACTGGACAGACGCTCCCCGAATATTCCAGAAGTAGTTATGGTACGATAGTGTTCAGGAAACCCTAGGGTTTCTTATTCCTCTTAAGTCATTTGGGCCTTTTGGGCCGCTGATGTATGTGGGTCAAGGGTGTAAAGGGGCTTACTGGGTAATGTTTGAGTTGGGTCGGCTATTGTGGGTTAGGTCGGGTTTGAGGGTGTAATTTGGGTCATACGGGTAGTGCTTTTTGGTTTTAAGTTTTGGGCCGGTAGTGTTTGGGCTTTGTAACCTGGACTTGGACTGTTTAATAAATAAATATTTATTTATTTATCTATTTTCATTTGCTCTTAAGGCCCGATTAAATTTAGGCTATTACATCCATTTCCTTTTTATTTTCTACAATATTTGCATGTATTTAAAGAGAAAAATAATAATCACCTGAGTATTCTTTCTTGAATGTCGATTTTTAGTATAAAAAATGAGTTCTGTTTTTTTTATTGAATCTCCCTCCTCATATTACAAGTCTGAAGAAGGGCTTTATAGCCTTTAAACTATGCATATTTAAGGAAAGAAATCTTGATTTCTTTCCTTGTTTGTTCGAGTTTATCTGCTGCTATTTGTCATCTTTTGTCTGTTTAGTTTCCTTTTCTGCTTCGTTTTCCTTTCTCTTTTAGCAGGTAATCAAGGAAAATCCAGCGATGATCGTGCTGGTGACGTAGATCTACCGGTGGCATTGATCACGGCTTGACTCGGAGCCTAGAATCGTGGCCTTGATGGTGGGCAGCTGGAACGACGAGAACTGAAGGGACGTGACACTTGGCCTAGCTTCTGGATCTTTCCGTTTGCAGCGTCTAGGGTTCCAAAAACCCTAGGTCTTCCCTCATCTGTTAAACATTTGGGCCTCTTGGGCCTCGGGTGTAATGGGTCTGCTGGGTTTAGACTAAAACCGGGTGTAGGACTTTTGGTAGTTGGGTCAGGTATAGGGTAGTGGTAGGTTTACTGGGTTGTAACTGGTTTTGGGACTTATCAGGCCTTGAGGCTTGTTTATTTGTAAATGGACTTTATTAATGGACTGTTTAAACATTTATTTTTTTTGGTATTAAAGCCCGGGTAAATTTGGGTTATTACACTATAGCTTCTGGTTTAGTGAATTCACTTTAAATTGTAAATGCTATTGTAAAATTTTTAGTATTTATATTTGGTATATAAATATTATCCCTTTTTGAAACTTTAATCCAAATATATGTAATATTTTAATTTGCTAGCTTTATGTTTTCTAAGTTATGTTAATATTTAATATGAGTTATATATTCAAAGAACATTTTAAAATAAAATAATACAAATGTGTTAAAAGCATTAATTAAAAATAAAAAATCATTTTTAAAATAATACAATTGTGTCAATATCTAATTAAAAATATTTAATTATTATATTTAAATATTTAAATATATTTTATATATTCTAATTAAAATTAATAAAAAATTAAAATTAATTACTTAGAAATATTTAAAATTAATATTAGATATTAAAATATTAACAATAAGTTATAATAAATTATTTTTTATATTATTGCTAAAATATCATAATATTAACTAATTTGAATATTATTTAAATACATATTTGTTACTTTATAATATCATGTCTAAAATGGACATTTTATTTCTCAAAAGCACTTTTTGACAGCAATACCAAACACTCAAATTTTCAAAAGCACTTCTCAAAAGAACTTTTCCACAGCACTTTTCAAAAATATTGCCAAACAAGCCCTTAGTCAATTTGGACAATTGGGCAAATTTTGAATTCAAATTTTCAAGTATATAGAATAGTCGACATTTATGTTTTAAAGTTGATATATGTAGTTGAATTTTTCGTATAAATTGACTGTTTGAAAAAAAAATTACATTTTCTTGTGCATAAATAAATAAATAAATAAAGGTTCAAGTTATGAGTGAAGTTTCGAAAACATGACCGGATTGAGTAACTGGGCTAAGGTGCTTGGGTTGTCATCTTATCTCGCGTAAAAAGGTTCGAGTGACAAGTTGATAGCTTACAAACATTCCGCTAACTGAGCTTTCAAAAATAATAATAATAATAATAAATAAATAAAGACTATTTAAACTGAGTAACCGGGATAGGGTGCTTTGCGTAAAAAGGTTTGACCACATTAATAATTTTATTTTTATAAAGCGTAGCTAATTAATAATGCCTTGCAAATTAATTGGATTCAAACTTAATTTAATGAAATTATTTAGTTCACATATTTCAATTTTTTGACACTTGTTGATCAAACTATATATTTTGAGCATTTATTTATTTTTTCCTAAGTTGTTTACATTGATTATGTATGCGGAAAAGAGGCTCGATTTTTAAATTATAGAATCAATTCTAATGTTTGAAAGAACAACATACTTGAGGGCATGCATGAGCTAAGTAGGGGGGAGTTGATAAACATATTAATTTACATGATTCTTGTGTTTAATTTGGTTTATTTCTGAATTGATCCCTGCTTAATTGGTGTTTTTATGATTTAATCTTGTCAGGGATGCAATTGGTCAAAAACTAGCAAAAAGGAGCCAAATTGAAAGACAAATCGTTGAATTGGGGCCAAATAAAAAAGATGGAGAAAGCCTATGATTTATCATATATTTTGACTTTGTAAAAGCTAAAAATAGGAAGATATTATTTTGTTTTATTTATTATTATTTATTATTTATTATTATTTTATTTTATTTATTAATTTAGGTTAGGCTATTTTTAGTAAACCACATGTATATAAATAGGGGCTTTTAGTTCTTAGAAAATCATCCCTTGTTTTACATTTCTATTTCAATTTGGAATTGAATTACTCTCTCTCTTGTATTTCCTTCTTCAATTTGGAATTGGAATATCATTTTTTTTCTCTTCAATTTGACGTTACATTCTGTAGCCTTGTCTCCAATTTTTGTTTCTTTTCCATAATTGGGCCAATTGCTCTCCAAGTCCTTTCCATTCATTTCTTCACCATAGTCATCAATCTTCTTTCCAAACTCACAAAGCATGAACAATTTCATGCTTAACTAAATTCTATCTTAGCTTTAGGCCGGTGTTCTTTCCGGTCAAGAATCGTGAGATTCGTACTCGAGCTTAAAATCCTTCCAATCGGTATTCACCTTTTTCCTAAGTATCGGGATTGACAACTCATCCCTTAAGGATAATTCGATTTCAAGTCAAAAAGAGCACGTTGGGTTGGAGTCGTGTTTTCTGACAGTTGGAGAAACGAATCGGCCATGCTGTATTTGGATCTCTGAGAATAAATCGAGGAAGAGGTGATCGGGTTTAAACGACTCACGTGGTTGAGGCCGTTAATTCGAGTTGGGTTCTTCAAAATGCAAGGCTACTGAAATCTTGAATTGGGAACATGTGTATCTGGGTTAGACTATCGATAAGGGTTGGTTTGTAGGACGTACCAGGACCAGCTACGAGAGGAAAAATTGGTGGTTAGAACGTTCTTAATCACTATAACCAGCTTAACGTTTGAAGGAGAAGATCAATTTTTGAGGATCGATTCTCAACACGGAATTTACCGAGACTAAGGCTAAGGCTTATTACATTTGATTGCAAATCCCAATTTAATTTCTGATTTATTTAATTACTTATCTTAGCAGTTTTAATTATTTAATTTCTAATCAATTTCAAAATCTCTGCTTTACTTATTTGCTTATTTTTCAGCTGGCACGTTTTGAGTCGTGGACACGACTCTAGCCATGACCCTTGACATGACATTCTGTTCATAAGTCAAACGTGAAAGTTGATTAGAGTACCAATCCCTGTGGACTCGACCCTACTACCACTCTTACTACTATTTAGAGTATTTAGTAGGAATTATTTTTGGTGGATTCGACGCCCATCAATGAATTTAGAATTTGAATAGTAACTTGCATGTTTTATTTGTAAAATGTTCTGAAAGTTTCGGTAATGCTCCGAAACCCTATTCCAACGACGGATACTGGTTAGGGGTGTTACACACTTTATATGACCCTGTGACAGCCCAAAATTGACCCTAGTCGGGAAGTGGTTTCGGGACCACAAGACCGAGTCGTAAAAATAATTACTTGCTATATTCTATGCTTATTATGTGTGAACATGAGTATGTGGAAGTTTCACTCCCTAATTTTACCAATTGCATGAGAAATTATTAATTGGGATCAATTTGAGACATTGTAAAAATATGATAGTCTAATTCAAAATGGTCTATTAGTGCATGTACCATAAAGAGTGGTTTTGCATGTCAAATTGCCCAAAAGATGATGGGTGGCCGGCCAAGGAGTGATGGTGCTCCACTTATTCTAATTTATTATGTTTTGTTTAGTTAACAAATGACTTAAAATAATTATAATAAAATGGAATGAAAGAGAAAAAGGGAAGAGGAGTGTTCATATTCTTCTCCACCTTGCCAAAACCGAAACCAAAGAAGAGAAAAAGGAAAATTCTCCTTTAGGCAATTCGGCACTACTTCTTGCTAGTAGGAGGTAAGTTTTGAAGTGTTAGTTAAATCTTCTTATATGTTTAAGTCAATTTGTGAATGTATTTTGACAATATTAAGAAGGATTCAAACTTTTATGATGGTTGGGCACTAAACCGTGTATCAAAGTACTAGAATTAGTAGTTGTTTACATGTATTATTGAATGAGTAGAAGATAGAATGGGGTTTAGATGGAAGGTTCATTTGATTTATTTTTGTCCTTGTATGAAAAGAGGTTCATTGTTAAGGCCGAATGAGTCATGCTAGATTAGTTGAAAAAAAAAATGTTCATGCTATGAGGTAATTTGAATAATTGACCGAAACATGGAAGGAAGGGCAAGATTTATAAATTATGTTTTAGGGTGAAAGGTATAATGAAAGTTGTATTAAGTTTAATGTGCATACTTTGGTCTAAGTGTTGAGGAGTATTCGGCTAAGATAGTTGAATGTGGGTGTTGCCGATTTTTAAATGTAGATTATGGGAGTGGCTATAATGGGCATTAAGATGTTGAACTTAAGAAATTAGAAGTAAATGAACTTGATAGTATTTAAGAGATAGAGGTGATAGATTAATGTTGCACATTCGGCTATGGTTAGGCATGTTGATGATCTTATCTTGATTTAGATAATTAGGCATAAAAGGGTGGTAAAGGGGATGGAATTGTTGAATGATTAGTTGGGTAACAAAAGAGGCATTCGGCCATCTCTTGAGAGCTTGTGTGATGTTGGGTTTAAAATTAGCAAAGGTAACTTACCTAATGCATGTGCATGTGTGATTAGATTTTTGATGATATGGTAGTTGCATGAGGTTATTAGCCAAATATACTAACATACATATACATGTGAAATTGGATTGTAAATATTTAGCAAGGTGGTTAAACTAGTTAAATTATTGATTTAGCTCAAGGAGTTAAAGGAGGTGAATCGAGCAAAGGCAAAGAAAAGGTTATCGAGTAGCCGAGTTGGAACCGTCTTACCCAACACGAGGTAAGTCATTAAGCATGTAGTTGGTATTATTTCAATGGTCATAATGTTATGTATTGATGCTGAATGGAATGAATAAATATACATATATATATATGCATGTACGCATGTGATGATGAAATTGTTGAATGAACGAAAAGAGGTAAGATGTACTGAGTTGTTGATCTCGGCACTAAACGTGCGGGACAACCATTTATGACCATGAGATTGGCGCTAAGTGCGCGGGATTAAATTGTACAGCACTAAGTGTGCGATTTGACTATGTTGCACTAAGTGTGCGAAATGAATATGATGCACTAAGTGTGCGAATTGACCATGCAGCACTAAGTGTGCGAGTTTGACTATGTAGCACTAAGTGTGCGATTTGATTACGTAGCACTAAGTGTGCGAGGTGATTATATAGCACTGAGTGTGCGGGCTCAATATACATTCGTGAATCATTATGGACACTATGTGTACGACACTATTGAGTCGATCGCGGACAGCGGATCGGGTAAGTGTCTTGAGTACATGGCTAATATGTGCTATGCTTATACTTGGTGTTGAGCTCGGTAAGATGAACCTATGTGACAACTATACTTGAAGTCACTTACATAAAATTTATCGTAGGATGGGTGAAAGGCCGTTTTGTTGTTTGATTGTAACGAAAATAAATTGATTTATGAAAATGCTTCAATGTCCTATTGATGAGTATATGGATTGTGAATGCATGAATTGATATGAAATTGAACCGATAGGTTGGAGGAACTATGGTATGGTTCGGTATGGATGGAGTAAATTGTCTCGTTCCATTTTGTTTCCTCTTGTGATAATGTTATTGATGGATGGTAGTGCATTGCTTATGACTTACTGAGTTATAAACTCACTCGGTGTTTCCTTGTCACCCATTATAGGTTGCTTGGACTCATCTATTTTCGCGGGGTCAGGCCGTCATCGAAGTCATCACACCGGATAGCAAGTTTTGGTACTTTCTTCTTAGTTGGCTTAGAAGAACATTTTGGCATGTATAGGCTATTATGTTGTGTTTGAACTTTGGTATGTAAACTTTTAGCCATGCGAAAATGGCATAAATGTTCGGTTGGGTTTGGTTTCATAACGTTAGGTCGTGAATTTTGATGATTCGACCTTTTTATGCCATATGTCATGGTAAATTGTTTTGGTGTTAAAATTTATGATATGGCAATAATGTAGTAGGGAGAAGTTGACAATGATTAGCCTTGGCATGGTTAGTCATGATCATAATTTGTGATATGCATGAGGAATTATTAGTTGAATCAAGGAGTAAACATGAAGTGGGCATGGTTGCCTTCGTAACAGATGCTGGCAGCAGCAGTGACATGGAATTGAAAATCACTAAAAATAGTAGGAATGGAATTGATTGATGAATAAATTATGTAATCGAAGCTCGATGAGTCTATTTTCATATAGAAGTAATGAAAAGATCATATGGACAGTATGTTAAGAGAGAATCAGGTTCTCGTGGGACAGGGCCAGAACGGTTTCTGGATTCCCTGCTCCAACTTTGGAAATTCATTCTAAATTAACCAGAGATAATTAGGAGTCGTACCATATATGTATAGATTCCACTCTGAGTCTAGTTTCTATAGAAACAAACGGCATCAGTATTGAAGTTCTGTGCAGGGAGATATCCAAGTCGTAATGGGCAAAGGTCAGTGTAGTCGACCCCTGCAACTTGGGAGACTTTGACTAATAAACTGTACTAATTGGCCCGACCAAAAATTCTAGAAAAAAATACATAGATGGGCACATGAGTCTAGTTTCTGGGAAAAATTACGAAACTGATTTTCGAGTTACGAAACTCAAGATATGATTTTTAAAACGACTAGTACACAGATTGGGCAGTGTCTGGAAAATAAATTTTGTAAAGGGGTTAAAGTCAGTTAACACCTCGTGTTCGACTCCGGTGTCGGTTTCGGGTTCGGGGTGTTACATTTTATTGGTATCAAAGCTATGGTTTAGTCGGTTCTAGGACTACCATAGCACGTATGAGTCTAGCTATACATGCCATAATGTTAATGTTTAAAAGGGTGATGACTTCTGACGGTTGAAATGTTTTTGTTTTGATTAGTAAATGGATCCCGGTGAAGAAAGAACCCTAGCGGATGACGTTGAGAGCGTAGCGGCTGCTCCTGCACAAGGGACGCCGCCTGTTGAACCTCAGTCATCTGCGAATAATCAAGGTGAGGGGGCTAAACAAGCCTTCTTTACCATGATGAATGAGTGGGTCGCGCAATATGCCCGAACCAACCCGGCTGTCCAACAATTCCCAAATTTGAATAATCCACCCCAAGAGCCTGTAATGCCATCAGTCGCTGATCCTGTGAGGCTGAGTAAGCCACCTGTAGACTTGATTAGGAAGCGTGGGGCCGAGGAGTTCAAGGCCATAGTAACTGATGATGCCGAAAGGGCCGAGTTCTGGCTTGATAACACCATTCGGGTGTTCGATGAATTGTCATGCACACCCGATGAATGTCTAAAATGTGTTGTATCTTTGTTGCGAGACTCAGCCTACTATTGGTGGAGGACCTTGATTTCCATAGTCCCGAACGAGCGAGTAACTTGGGACTTCTTTCAAACGGAATTCCGGAAGAAATTTATTAGCCAACGGTTCATTGATCAGAAGCGTAAGGAGTTCTTGGAACTCAAGTAAGGCCGTATGACTGTATCTGAATACGAACATGAATTCGTAAGACTCAGTAGGTATGCCCGGGAGTGTGTAGCTGATGAGGTTGCTATGTGCAAAAGATTCGAGGAAGGATTGAATGAAGATTTAAAGCTACTAATGGGTATTTTGGAAATAAAAGAATTCGTAACACTAGTCGAACGAGCCTGCAAGGCGGAAGAACTTGGAAAGGAGAAGAGGAAGGCTGAATTTGAAGCTAGAGATTATCGTAAAAGATCGACGGGTAAAGCTCCGTTCTCAGCTGTAAAGAAGTTCAGGGAGGACATTAATAAGTCGAGGGCGACTGCGGGAATTTCCATCAGGGCAAGACCATCGATGGGCTCCCGAGCTACTTCGGTAGCTAGTGTGGGCAATAATCGTCACGAGAAACCTGAATGTCCCCAATGTGGAAGACGACACCTAGGTGAATGTTGGGGCAAGTCTACTAGCAGGGCCTGTTACGGATGCGGTTCGAAGGACCACCTCATTAGAGATTGCACGGAGCTGGATGAGAAGAATAAGATTCAAGGTGCAAGACCTAGTGGAGTGACATCTAGAGGTAGACCACCGAGAATTTTAGGAGGCAGGGGTGGTAGTCAGAGGGGGGCTTCCGATACGGCCGATCGAGCCGAGAACCGTACTCCTGCTAGAGCATATGCCATTCGCGCACGAGAGGAGGCATCCTCCCCCGACGTCATCACTGGTACCTTCACTCTCTTTGATACTAATGTGATTGCATTGATTGACCCTGGTTCTACTCATTCATATGTATGCGAAACCTTAGCAACCAGTAAGACTCTACCTGTTGAGTCTACTGAGCTCGTAATTCGAGTATCAAACCCTTTGGGTCAATGCGTACTTGTTGATAAAGTGTGTAAGAGATGCCCTCTAATAATCCGAGAATCCTGTTTTCCGGCCGATTTGATGCTTTTGCCGTTCGACGAGTTTGATGTTATTCTTGGTTTGGATTGGTTAACCGCGCATGATGCGGTTGTGAATTGCAAAAGCAAGACTATCGATTTGAGGTGCGCAAATAACGAAATAATCCGAGTTGAGTCTGCGGACTTAAGGGGGTTGCCAGCTGTAATATCAGCAATGTTGGCCCAGAAATATGTAAGGAAAGGGTGCGAAGCATACCTCGCGTATGTACTTGATGACAAAGAGTTAGAAAAGAAACCCGAATCGGTGCCGGTGGTCTGTGAATACCCGGATGTTTTTCCTGAAGAGTTACCGGGTTTGCCACCTGTTCGGGAGGTAGAGTTTGGTATTGAGCTTGTACCGGGAACTACGCCTATTTCGATCGCTCCATATCGTATGGCACTAACCGAGTTAAAAGAGTTGAAAGCTCAGTTGTAAGAATTGACGGATAGAGGTTTCGCTTGACCGAGTTTCTCACCTTGGGGTGCACCGGTATTGTTCGTGAAAAAGAAGGACGGAACCATGAGGTTGTGCATTGATTATCGTCAACTGAATAAAGTGACGATAAAGAATAAGTATCCGTTACCGCGTATTGATGATCTGTTCGATCAATTAAAGGGAGCATCGGTGTTTTCAAAGATAGATTTGAGATCGGGTTATTATCAGTTGCGGATTCGAGATTCGGACGTACCCAAAACTGCTTTCAGAACGAGGTACGGTCACTACGAGTTCTTAGTGATGCCGTTTGGGCTCACTAATGCCCCTGCGGTGTTTATGGATTTGATGAATCGGATCTTCAGGCCGTATTTGGATCGGTTCGTAGTTGTGTTTATTGATGACATCTTGGTCTATTCAAGAGATGAGACCGAACATGCTGAGCATCTGAGGCAAGTGTTGCAAATTTTGCGGGATAAGCAGTTATATGCTAAGTTCAGTAAGTGTGAGTTCTGGTTAAGAGAGGTTAGCTTCTTGGGTCATGTGGTATCCGCATCGGGTATTCGAGTTGACCCGAGCAAAATTTCAGCCATACTTAACTGGAAGCCTCCGAGAAATGTTACCGAAGTCCGGAGCTTTCTAGGGCTTGCCGGTTATTACCGACGATTTGTCAAAGGTTTCTCGATGATAGCCACACCAATGACGAAGCTACTTCAGAAGGATGTTAAGTTCGAATGGACGGAGAAATGTCAGAACAGCTTCGATCAACTGAAAACTCATCTGACTGAAGCTCCAATTCTGGTGCAACCCGAATCGGGTAAAGAGTTTGTCATTTATAGTGACGCATCCCTGCTTGGGTTGGGTTGCGTATTGATGCAAGAAGGTCGAGTTGTGGCCTATGCGTCGAGACAATTGAAGCCACACGAGAGAAATTATCCGACCCATGATCTCGAACTAGCCGCCATTGTGTTTGCATTGAAAATATGGCGACATTATTTGTTTGGCGAGAAGTGCCATGTGTTTTCGGATCACAAAAGTCTCAAATATTTGATGACTCAACGAGACTTGAATCTGCGACAAAGACGTTGGCTTGAGTTGTTGAAAGATTACGAGCTTGTCATTGATTACCACCCGGGAAAGGCTAATGTGGTTGCAGACGCCTTAAGCCGAAAATCACTGTTTGCTTTGCGAGTGATGAATGTACACTTGTCTGTTCTACCTGACAATGTGTTAGTAGCTGAATTAAAAGCCAAACCATTATTGACTCATCAAATTCGTGAAGCTCAGAAAGTCGATGAGGAATTGGTTACAAAACGAGCTGAGTGTGTTCCGAACAAGGAATCGGAGTTTCAGATTGATGATGATGGTTGTTTGAGGTTTAGAAGTCGTTTGTGTGTTCCAAGGAATTCAGAACTCATTCCGATGATTCTGAACGAAGCCCATTGTAGCCGAATGTCAATTCACCCGGGGAGTACGAAAATGTACAACGACTTGAAACGTCGATTTTGGTGGCATGGTATGAAACGAGACGTCTCCGACTTTGTTTCGAGATGTTTAATATGTCAACAAGTGAAAGCGGAACATCAAGTGCCTTCAGGGTTACTTCAGCCGATCATGATACCCGAGTGGAAATGTGACCGAGTCACAATGGACTTTGTGTCCGGACTGCCATTGTCAGCAAGTAAGAAGGATGCGATTTGGGTTGTTGTTGATAGGCTGACTAAGTCGGCTCACTTTGTCCCCGTGCGTACGGATTTTTCATTAGATAAACTAGCCGAATTGTATGTCTCTCAGATTGTGAGATTACATGGAGTACCTATTTCTGTCGTGTCGGATAGAGATCCGAGATTTACCTCGCGATTTTGGAAGAAATTGCAAGAAGCTTTGGGTACCAAGCTGCATTTTAGCACCGCTTTTCATCCACAAATCGATGGTCAATCCGAGCGGATAATTCAGATACTTGAGGATATGTTGAGATGTTGCATCCTCGAGTTTAGTGGTTCATGGGAACGGTATTTACCCTTGATCGAATTCGCTTACAACAATAGTTTCCAATCAAGTATTAAGATGGCACCTTACGAGGCTTTGTACGGTCGTAAATGCCGTACGCCATTGTTTTGGACCGAGCTCGGTGAAAGTAAAATTTTCGGAGTTGATTTGATTAGAGATGCCGAACAGAAGGTAAAGGTAATCCGTGAAAGTCTGAAGGTAGCCACAGATCGTCAGAAATCGTATGCGGATCTGAAACGGAAGGACATTGAATATCAGGTGGGAGATAAAGTGTTCCTTAAAGTTTCGCCTTGGAAAAAGGTACTTAGGTTTGGCCGTAAAGGCAAGTTGAGCCCGAGATTCATTGGGCCGTACGAAATCTCTGAACGAGTGGGGCCGGTTGCATATAGATTGATTTTGCCCCCTGAACTTGAAAGGATACACAATGTCTTTCATGTTTCGATGCTTCGACGCTATAGGTCTGATCCTTCACACATAATTAGTCCGTCGGAGGTTGAAATTCGAGCCGATATGAGTTATGAAGAAGAGCCGATGTGTATCCTAGCTCGTGAAGTGAAGGAGTTGCGGAACAAAAGGGTTCCGTTAGTAAAGGTGTTATGGCTCAAACACGGGATCGAGGAAGCTACTTCGGAAACCGAGAGTTCGATGAAAGAACGATACCCAAACCTATTTACCGGTAAGCTTTTCGGGGACGAAAATTTCTTAAGTGGGGGAGAGTTGTGACAGCCCAAAATTGACCCTAGTCGGGAAGTGGTTTCGGGACCACAAGACCGAGTCGTAAAAATAATTACTTGCTATATTCTATGCTTATTATGTGTGAACATGAGTATGTGGAAGTTTCACTCCCTAATTTTACCAATTGCATGAGAAATTATTAATTGGGATCAATTTGAGACATTGTAAAAATATGATAGTCTAATTCAAAATGGTCTATTAGTGCATGTACCATAAAGAGTGGTTTTGCATGTCAAATTGCCCAAAAGATGATGGGTGGCCGGCCAAGGAGTGATGGTGCTCCACTTATTCTAATTTATTATGTTTGTTTAGTTAACAAATGACTTAAAATAATTATAATAAAATGGAATGAAAGAGAAAAAGGGAAGAGGAGTGTTCATATTCTTCTCCACCTTGCCAAAACCGAAACCAAAGAAGAGAAAAAGGAAAATTCTCCTTTAGGCAATTCGGCACTACTTCTTGCTAGTAGGAGGTAAGTTTTGAAGTGTTAGTTAAATCTTCTTATATGTTTAAGTCAATTTGTGAATGTATTTTGACAATATTAAGAAGGATTCAAACTTTTATGATGGTTGGGCACTAAACCGTGTATCAAAGTACTAGAATTAGTAGTTGTTTACATGTATTATTGAATGAGTAGAAGATAGAATGGGGTTTAGATGGAAGGTTCATTTGATTTATTTTTGTCCTTGTATGAAAAGAGGTTCATTGTTAAGGCCGAATGAGTCATGCTAGATTAGTTGAAAAAAAAAATGTTCATGCTATGAGGTAATTTGAATAATTGACCGAAACATGGAAGGAAGGGCAAGATTTATAAATTATGTTTTAGGGTGAAAGGTATAATGAAAGTTGTATTAAGTTTAATGTGCATACTTTGGTCTAAGTGTTGAGGAGTATTCGGCTAAGATAGTTGAATGTGGGTGTTGCCGATTTTTAAATGTAGATTATGGGAGTGGCTATAATGGGCATTAAGATGTTGAACTTAAGAAATTAGAAGTAAATGAACTTGATAGTATTTAAGAGATAGAGGTGATAGATTAATGTTGCACATTCGGCTATGGTTAGGCATGTTGATGATCTTATCTTGATTTAGATAATTAGGCATAAAAGGGTGGTAAAGGGGATGGAATTGTTGAATGATTAGTTGGGTAACAAAAGAGGCATTCGGCCATCTCTTGAGAGCTTGTGTGATGTTGGGTTTAAAATTAGCAAAGGTAACTTACCTAATGCATGTGCATGTGTGATTAGATTTTTGATGATATGGTAGTTGCATGAGGTTATTAGCCGAATATACTAACATACATATACATGTGAAATTGGATTGTAAATATTTAGCAAGGTGGTTAAACTAGTTAAATTATTGATTTAGCTCAAGGAGTTAAAGGAGGTGAATCGAGCAAAGGCAAAGAAAAGGTTATCGAGTAGCCGAGTTGGAACCGTCTTACCCAACACGAGGTAAGTCATTAAGCATGTAGTTGGTATTATTTCAATGGTCATAATGTTATGTATTGATGCTGAATGGAATGAATAAATATACATATATATATATGCATGTACGCATGTGATGATGAAATTGTTGAATGAACGAAAAGAGGTAAGATGTACTGAGTTGTTGATCTCGGCACTAAACGTGCGGGACAACCATTTATGACCATGAGATTGGCGCTAAGTGCGCGGGATTAAATGTACAGCACTAAGTGTGCGATTTGACTATGTTGCACTAAGTGTGCGAAATGAATATGATGCACTAGGTGTGCGAATTGACCATGCGGCACTAAGTGTGCGAGTTTGACTATGTAGCACTAAGTGTGCGATTTGATTACGTAGCACTAAGTGTGCGAGGTGATTATATAGCACTGAGTGTGCGGGCTCAATATACATTCGTGAATCATTATGGACACTATGTGTACGACACTATTGAGTCGATCGCGGACAGCGGATCGGGTAAGTGTCTGAGTACATGGCTAATATGTGCTATGCTATACTTGGTGTTGAGCTCGGTAAGATGAACCTATGTGACAACTATACTTGAAGTCACGTACATAAAATTTATCGTAGGATGGGTGAAAGGCCGTTTTGTTGTTTGATTGTAACGAAAATAAATTGATTTATGAAAATGCTTCAATGTCCTATTGATGAGTATATGGATTGTGAATGCATGAATTGATATGAATTGAACCGATAGGTTGGAGGAACTATGGTATGGTTCGGTATGGATGGAGTAAATTGTCTCGTTCCATTTTGTTTCCTCTTGTGATAATGTTATTGATGGATGGTAGTGCATTGCTTATGACTTACTGAGTTATAAACTCACTCGGTGTTTCCTTGTCACCCATTATAGGTTGCTTGGACTCATCTATTTTCGCGGGGTCAGGCCGTCATCGAAGTCATCACACCGGATAGCAAGTTTTGGTACTTTCTTCTTAGTTGGCTTAGAAGAACATTTGCATGTATAGGCTATTATGTTGTGTTTGAACTTTGGTATGTAAACTTTTAGCCATGCGAAAATGGCATAAATGTTCGGTTGGGTTTGGTTTCATAACGTTAGGTCGTGAATTTTGATGATTCGACCTTTTTATGCCATATGTCATGGTAAATTGTTTTGGTGTTAAAATTTATGATATGGCAATAATGTAGTAGGGAGAAAGTTGACAATGATTAGCCTTGGCATGGTTAGTCATGATCATAATTTGTGATATGCATGAGGAATTATTAGTTGAATCAAGGAGTAAACATGAAGTGGGCATGGTTGCCTTCGTAACAGATGCTGGCAGCAGCAGTGACATGGAATGAAAAATCACTAAAAATAGTAGGAATGGAATTGATTGATGAATAAATTATGTAATCGAAGTCGATGAGTTATTTTCATATAGAAGTAATGAAAAGATCATATGGACAGTATGTTAAGAGAGAATCAGGTTCTGTGGACAGGGCCAGAACGGTTTCTGGATTCC